>NW_005871738.1:247333-329812 GCF_000147115.1 Myotis lucifugus | reverse complement strand
ACTTTTTGCTGCTCCTTAGTTTAAGCCAATACTATTTGAATTAGTTGCCATTCCCCAAAGGACAGGTTCTTTCTTCTCTCTGCACCGTGAATTCCTTGTTTTCTCCAGAATATTCTTACTGCGCTTCTTCTCTAACAAGCTCCTATTGAACCCTCAATTCAGTCTGCATCACCTCCGGGGCAGTGGTCTTCCCAGATCATTCTGAATAACAGTGACCTTTGTCTCCTTGAGATTCCCTCTATGCTGAGTCTTTTTTTTTTATATTTTATTGATTTTTTACAGAGAGGAAGGGAGAGAGATAGAGAGTCAGAAACATCGATGAGAGAGAAACATCGATCAGCTGCCTCCTGCACACCTCCCACTGGGGATGTGCCCGCAACCCAGGTACATGCCCTTGACCGGAATCGAACCTGGGACCTTTCAGTCCGCAGGCCAATGCTCTATCCACTGAGCCAAACCGGTTTCGGCATATGCTGAGTCTTTATCACCATCACGTCTTCTGTTGAACCTATGAAATTTGTTATTTGTTAAAACTTGTTTGCCACTTGCCCAATACATAAATTCCTTGAGATCAGGGACCACACCTTGTCTTTGTATCCCTAGCACTTAGCACAGTGATGGGAACACAGTGTGGGCTTAATAAATATTTGGTAAGTGATTAAATGCACAACACGACTCTAATTTCTGTGCTATTTTATTATTCACTTTTATCTAAATTTCTTAATTCAAGGATCTGAAATGTTTTCTCTTCTATCCTTATTCCATGACAATGCTTTCTATTTTGAAGTTCCTCAGCATTTAAATTTATCACATCTTGTACTGAGCTAGGTGGCATTCGCTTTTCGGGTTTGTTTTGAAATTATTCTTTAACCTTTCATTATATGTAGGATCAGAATCTTCTCAAGGCAAGAACGTCGCTTGCACAGTTATTGAAGCTCAAAAGAGTCGATATGTATATAAAGCTCAGGGCATGCGCGTGGGACACTTATTTATTTTTTTGCTTTCCGACTCCTCCTCTTTTTTTGCTTTGGAGCGTGCGCACCGAGAAAGACAAAGGTGGGGAAAGTGACCAAGCAGCCACTCAGACGCATGCGCATCCCTAATGCGTCCAAGCCTGTTGGAGCTCACAGTGAAGTGGGTGTGGTCTGGCCAGAGCAGCAGAAATCCAATCCAATTGAGTGAGCGTGGCCCCTCCCTCCCCGTGATTGGTTAGTTCTCAGTGTTGTGGGGCGGGGAAAGGAAGATATGGGGGTGTTCGAGTGGTGGGGTGGCGAAGAAAGAGCGCCAATCTCCTTCTGCGCAAGCGCTAGTCAGGGACCGCGAGGGGGCGTGAGAGAGCCAAAGGGAGTGTGGTACCTATGAGGCGCTGGTGAGCGCGAGCGGAGTCGCCAGCCTTGACGCCTGCGCCGTGGCCCTTAGGGCCCCGCGCGCGGCGGGCGGGTGCCTCGCGCGCCTGCGCAGTAGGCGGCGGTGGCAGGGGGAGGTGGAGGCCGTGGAGCGGCAGCGGCAGAAGCGGGTCCCGCGACAGAGGCAGCAGCGGGGTGGCGCCGGGCGGAAGCTGAGGTAGACGAAAGCAGCGCGGCGCCGCCCGTTCTTCTCTTACGGGGGCGGAAAACCAGGCCGTGGCGGCGGACCCGGGAAGCGGCCCGGCTTCAGGCCCCCTGGTTCGTTGGCTTGTGGAAAGGCCGCCTGTGGGGCCGGACTGGTTCCCTGCCCCCGGCGGCTCCCCCTCCAGCTCCTCCTCCGGGGAAGCGCCGGGGGCCGGGGCCGGCCCGTCCTCAGACCGCTGCTGCAGCCGTCGTCGGGGGAGTCGGAGGCGGCGGCGGCGCCATGGGCAGCCTGGCCTCCGGGGGAGACGTGGAACCAGGACTGCCCGTCGAGGTGCGCGGCTCCAACGGGGCCTTCTACAAGGTGAGACGGCGCACCGGCCCGGGACACCTTTCCTCAGCCCGCACCCCGGGCCTGAGCGAGGAAGAGGGGGCGGGATCGAGCTGCCGAGCCGAGTCCTCAGAGCCGCAGACCCGGCTCCCACCGCAGCCTCCTGGGGAGACCTCGGAACTTTATCCATCCTCTCCTTTTGGGCCCTTGTGTCACACCTGCCTCACCCCATCCCAGAGAGAACGGACATCAGGGCATCACTGTGCTTGGATTGGCCCTCCCACCCCCCAGGCCCCCTCTGCCCAGTGTCTGCTGACTTTACCTGTGTCCTCGCAGGAGACATGTCTTAGACTTGAATCACATTTTCCCCACAGTCCGAGCACATGGAGAATTCTCTTTATTCTTTTTCTATAGCCCCCTTGGGAAGGCCGTTCTACATTATATCCTTTTATCTATCTTCCTCCAGAGGCCTTTACCTCCTGGCGCTGGAAGGCACCCCACTTTCATCTTATATCTCTGTTCCCGACCCACGGAAGGATAAATTGTCAAAGTCTGTGACATTTGGTTTCTTTGACCTCGGGAACTGTGGATTGTACCAGTCAAGTTGCCTCTTAGCCAGAAGGTGGCATCTTTGCACAAGTATGCCACCCCACCCCTTTATCCGAGAGCTAGCTGGTCTACCCTTCTAAGCCAAGGGTGGGTTTGTCTTCATCATCTCACTTTGATCTCAGATACATTGAAGTCATTCGTATAGTTTCTTCATCTTGAGGAATGTAAGTTTCATATTTAAGGTCTGTAAAAGAGATGGGGGATTCATGAGGATTCCGTTTATCTTCTTAAGGATTTCCACTTCTAGAAGACTTACGGCCAACTCTCCCAGTTTGGGAATCTGATGTAGTCTTTTTAAAAAAATAATTTATTTTTATTGATGTCAGAGAGGAAGGGAGAGGGAGAGAGAAACATCAATGATGAGCGAGAATCATTGATTGGCTGCCTCCTGCACACGCACTGGGGGTCGAGCCTGCAACCCAGGCATGTGCCCAGCCCTGACCGGGTATCAAACCGTGACCTCCTGGTTCATAGGTCAACGCTCAAACACTGAGCCATGCTGGCCGGACTGATAAAGCCTTTTTTGAAGAAGGGGACTATCTTGCCCTTTCCCAGGATTTGGTTCTTTAGAACTTCTTTCACTACTACCTTCTTTGTCCTGAATCCACTTTCTAGGACATTTTTTTAACTTTTAGATTAAGCCAGAAAGAGACTCCTCTTGTCTCAGGATTTTTTCTTTGTGTGACTTGTTATTTTGAAACATTTTGGACTTTATGCTTGGAATTATGCTCAGGCTTTTGATTCCTGTCTTATTCTTTTATTTTACCCTGAGGAGCAAGAGCAGAGATATCTCCTGATAACATCACTTGTGAGAAGAGCTGCATTTCCTTCACTTCCTCTTAAGCCTTTATCCCATAATAGAACTCTCCACCTTCATGCCCTTGGAAATGACTTTCTCCAACTCCTTCCCTGTGAAGTCATATCTTACCATGGAAAGGGTCTCCTGTTGCCCTTGGAATGGAAGGTTTCTACCCCAGCTTCAATTGATAAGTTCAGCATAGTCATTCTTTACCCACTCCAAATGCCTATTTCTCTCTTACTACCCTCACCAGATTTCTTTTTTTAAGATTTAAAAAAATTGATTTTTAGAGAGAGAGAGGGAGGGAGAGGGAGAGAGAGAAATATTGATGTGAGAGCGAAACATTGATTGGCTGCCTCCTGCACACCTCTCACAGGGGATCAAGTCCGCAACCTGGGCATGTGCCCTGACCGGGAATCGAATCAGCAACCTTTCGTTGCATGGGTCTATGCTCAACCACTGAACTATACCAGCCAGGCCATATTTCTTTATATTTAATGCCTGTGGGTACCCATATTTATCTGTCTTATTCTCTCTTTAAGTCTTTGCCTTTTTATCCTGATATTTCTATATTCCTATGTAATCCCCAGGAACCACCTTATTCAATGTCTGAAGGAAGCTCCCAGCTGATCTCTTGTCATTTTTTTCTGCATTCTTTCTAACTCATGGGACTTTTTCTTCTAGGCTGCCTCCATAGCATTTCTGTTTTCTTTGGCAAAATCTCTAATTCCTTTCTGATTCTGAGAGTACATTTGTCTCATTCTTTTCCCCAAAACTTGCATTACTTTTGTTATAGTACCCGTCCTCATAAGATTTTAGCCCCATTTCCCCCAGTGTCTTATTCTTTTACCTAGGTCTTTCCCACCCCCAGATTCTTAGATTCTTAAATTGAGTCTGAGATCAAGATATGATGTTTGCTTTTGTTCTAGGAAGCATGGGAGCCAAGCACAGCTGGGAAAGATTGGTATCCAGTTCAAATGAACTGTGAGACAACTGGGAAGGGGGATGTTTCCCTGTCTACATACGTACCCAGCAGAAAATCTCTTTTCTGAATCTTTCCCTTTTCTCTTGGTGGCTATGGCAATGGTAGACTTGGGTGAATTGGGGGACAGGATACCTTGAATCAGGGAGTAGAGATTAGAGTTGAGCCAAAGCCAGGTAATGCAGATTTTTTATTCTGGACACTTTAGAATTTTCTGCCCCATGCCTTAGTTAAAAACAACAAAAAATCCCTAAATTCAGACTAATTTTTCTTCAGCTTTCAGTGCCATATACTTACCCATTCTGACCTTGCTACTGATTTAATATTCGTGACTCAGCACAC
This sequence comes from Myotis lucifugus, assembly GCF_000147115.1. Taxonomy (NCBI): domain Eukaryota; kingdom Metazoa; phylum Chordata; class Mammalia; order Chiroptera; family Vespertilionidae; genus Myotis; species Myotis lucifugus. The sequence goes on along the minus strand of NW_005871738.1, from coordinate 325,202 downwards.
TTTAGTGTGTGGGTCAAGGAGTGTGTACATTGCTTCTGGAACTGTAAATTTGGGAAGGTCCTTTTCTGCTCTCAGAATTTGGTCCTATTTTTGATCTACCATGAAAGAACTGAAAATGTCAGGTTTGGGATCTAAGTTATTTTTGTCAATTCTTTCTTTTCTGTCAGAATTTAATGTATTTTATTCTTTCAGTTATACTCTCCTAAATGAAATATCTGTTCACCTTCCAGGGCACAGTCATCCAACTTTCCAGACCTTCCCTGGAAATCCTAATTCCCATTCTTTTCTCAGCTTCAACACATGGTTTTTACCCAGACCCTTATTGCTTTTCTGCTAGAACTCCCTCTCTTTTCAGAGCCCAGGACTAGAAGATAGGTGGAAGGCAAGATCAATTTCATATCTTTTAGATGTTGAGGAAACTAAAGTACCTAAGAACCTAGGGCTCTTTCTCCTTCTGTATAGTCCTAGGCTCTATTAACCAAAGCCAGGATATGCCATAGCCACTGAATTGAGTTATCCTTTGGAGACTCACCTGCTTATCTTCCCAATGAGCATTAAGCAGAACTGGGATCTCACTGTCTACCACTAGTATATTTGGAGGAAAAAACTAGGGTGATGTTGGTGGAATTAAGGAGCAGAGACTGGAATGAAATATGAATGGAGTTAAGGTAAAAACTTGGAGAATGTTTGAAGGAAAAAGACCCTGGAAATAGAAGAGTAAATGACATTTGGTTGAATTGCTGAGTAATGTGAGGGAAAACTCCATTCTGAGTTCTACATTTCTGCTTTGGGGATCATGGTAGCTAGAAAAACCAGGGTGTCATTGCTACCTCCACCTGAGGGTCAACTCTGATATGTTGGAGAAGAATTGGGTTAGAACTTTAGGCATATACTTTGTGAATAGGTATATCTAGGCGTGGTTATCTCTTTACAAAAGAGGTAGGCAAGTAATTTTCTTCTATCTCTTCCACTCCTTTTATCTCACCCCTAAAATGTTTTGAGAATAGCTAACTCTTTATAAACTATTTCTAAAGCTTGGAGATAAACATTTTGGATAAAGAATTGAATGAAGTCAGCTGAAGAGACCGGTTGATGTTTCTAGAAGTCCAGACGCATCCTTATAAAGGGGGAAAAGAAGAGGGAAGGGATACAGTATTTTTTAAAAATATATTTTTATTGATTTTTCAGAGAGGCAGGGTGAGGGAGAGAGAGAGATACATCAATGATGAGAGAGAATCACTGATCGGCTGCTTCTTGCATATCCCCCTATTGGGGATCAAACCCACAACCCAGTCATGTGCCCTTGACTGGAATCGAACCCGGGACCCTTCAGTCCGCAGGTTGACGCTCTATCCATTGAGCCAAACTGGCTAGGGCGTGATACAGTATTTATTTATTTAATATATTTTATTGATTTTTTACAGAGAGGAAGAGAGAGGGATAGAGAGTTAGAAATATCGATGAGAGAGAAACATCGATCAGCTGCCTCTTGCACACTCCCTACTGGGGATGTGCCTGCAACCAAAGTACATGTCCTTGGCTGGAATCGAACCTGGGACCTTTCAGTCTGCAGGCCAACGCTCTATCCACTGAGCCAAACCGGTCAGGGCCGGGATACAGTATTTAAAATTTATTTTTTTTAGTGGATGACGGAGGAGGAAACTTAAGGAGCTAAGAGAAGAACTGAAAAGGAAGAGGGACTCAGGCAAGTAGTGAGGAATAAAAATGCTTCAGAAGACTTGAATGGGGAATAGAGGAGTGGGCATTGATGGAGCTGAATGAAGAGTAGAAAAGACGTTTCTGGGGAAGGGAATGGCAGAGAAAGTTAAAGCATGGATAAGGAAGGGGCCAGATAGTACCAGTAGTACTAATGCCTTGGGCAGCGGTAAGGTTCCATAATAAGATCCAATCTGAAAGAAGAGAAATGGCTTGTATTAAGAGTGAAATTTAGCCCCACAGGTGTGGCTCAGCAGTTGAGCGTCCACCCAGGAACCAAGAGATCACCCATTTGATTCCTGGTTAGGGCACATTCCTGGATTGAGGGCTCAATCCCCATTGGGTGGGGGGCGGGCGGGGGCGGCATGCAGGAGGCGGCCAACCAATGATGTTTCTCTCTCATTGCTGTTTCTATCTATATCCCTCTCCCTCTCTCTAAAATCAATAAAAAATATATATATTTTAAAAAGAGTGAAATTTAGGTGAAGATTTTCCCACCATAAGGAAACAGCAATATAATAAGTGTTTATGATTGACCAGTTCTGTGAGGTGGGAGTGATACAATGTGTGTTTTTGGTGTTTTCTCTCCTAATGTTTTGTCCTTAGCTGCAAAGTTTAGGAATAGCCTTTTGAACCCCCTAATTAAGAAAAAAATATTTCACTCGAGGATGTTTTCATTGATTTCAGAGAGAGAAAGAAAGGAAAACATTGATGTGAGAGAGAAACATTGATCAGCCTGAAACCTGCGTATGTGCCCTGACTGGGAATTGAACCTGGGTCCTTTCAGTGTATGGATGATGCTCTGAGTCACACCAAAGCTGGAACCCCCTAAAATTTTTGTTTTAAATCCTTACCTGAACACATGCGTAGAGATTGGAAGAGAGAGAGAGAGAGAGAAAATGAGAATCAATCAGCTGCGTTCTGTATACTCCCAGACTGGGGGTTAAACCTGCAACCCATGCATGTGCCCCAACCAGGAATAAAACTGGCAATCTTTCAGTGCACAGGAGGACACTCAACCAACTGAGCCAGTCCAGCCAGGCTGAATCCTCTAATTTTTTTAACTGCTTTATTGAGGTATAATCAGCGTACAATGAAGTACATATATCTAAATTGTACAGTTTGTTAGGTTTTAACATATGTATAGATATAAATATATACATATATGTGTGTGTGTGTGTGTGTGTGTGTGTGTGTGTGTATAGAAGTAGAGGCCTGGTGCACAAAATTTGTGCTCCGGTAGAGTCCCTAGGCCTGGCTGGCAATCAGGGCTGATCTGTGGGGTGACTGGCAGGGTGATTGGGGCCCCTACTCACACCTGCCTTGGCCTGGTGCCACCCGCTCACCTGCTCCATCATCCTGCCACGGTCCTGCTCTTGTCAGGGGTCATTGGGACCGGCAGTGCCTTCACTGCTGCCCACTGCTGGTGCCACGTTGCTGACACCCGTCATGTTCCGCGCCACCCCCTGGTGGTCAGCGCATGTCTAACTCCCGGTCTGTCAAACTCTTGCCCGTGGGGGCAATTTGCATATTAGCCTTTTTTTATATAGGATAATAATCCATTTCTACAATCAGGATAATGAACATTTCCTATCACTCCCACAAGTCTTCCACCAATCACTCATCTACTTTCTGTCATACATTAATTGCATTTTCTGATTATTTTTTTATTTTAAAAAAATTTTAATGTTTTTTATTGAGTTTAGAGAGAGAAACATCAAAGAGAGAAACATTGATTCTCCTCCTGTACGCTCTCTACTGGGGATCGAACCTGCAACCTGGCATATGCCTGACTGGGAATCGAACCAGTGAGTCTCAGTGCATGGAATGATGCTCAACCAACTGAGCCACACTGGCTAGGGCACATTGCCTGATTTTTCACAGAAGTTAAAGGCAATTCACTATAGAAAGGATAGTCTTTTAAACAACTGGATATCTATAAGTAAAAAATGAACTTCGTTATTAATAATCTTGCATCATATACAAAATTTAACTCAAAATAGACGGTAGACCTAAATGTAAAATAAAAACTATAAAACTTCTAGAAGACATAGACATATACCTTTGTGGTCTTGGATTAGACAAAGATTTCTTAGACATGAAACCAAAAGCTCAGTCATAAAATTAAAAATTAATGAATTGGACTTTATAAAAATTAACTGTCCTTAATTTTGAGTATGTGAAAATAGGAAGAGAAGGTACAGAAATTGGGAGCATAGGACACATAGCTTTGGCATCTGCAGTGAGGACATAGAAAGTAGGAGGTAGACCAGCTATTTACTCATCCCTGTTCTTCTCCCTTATCATGATCTTAAGATTGGGGTCTTCTACAAATTTTATTATTCTTTTCAAATGCTTAGCAGTATTACAGTCTAGCATTCAGAAATCTCACATCTCTTAAGTTCTAATTTTTTCTTCTGTAAATTGTGTTTATCATTTTTAATTTTTCCAATGTTCTGTTTATTCTCTTAAGACCTGGGCATCAAGGCACCAAGTGTGCTCAGGTCTCTTGCTGTATTGGGGAGCTAGACCCTTGTCTCTTCTTGGCAGATCCTGATGTCCTCTAGGTGTTCCGGGACAGCCTCACGCTGTCTCATGGGATATTCTTAGCCTTGCTGAATGTTGTTGGTATTTTAATTGAATTCTGGCAAGCTACTCGGCACAACAGAAATCAGACAGATAGGAAGTCCCCTGTGGGAGCCATAGTAGACCACCAGTTTCCAGGCTGGTTTTTGTTTGTTGTTGTTTTTGTTAATCCTCACCTGAGGATATTTTTCTATTGATTTTTAGGCAGAGTGGAAGAGAAAGGGAAAGACAGAGAGAAACTTCTATGTGAGAGAAACACATCAATTGGTTGCCTCCCGCACGCGGCCCGGGTCGGGGAGGAGCCTGCAACCAAGCTCTTTACCTATCAGAATCGAACCGCTGATGCTCTATCCACTGAGCTAAACCAGCTAGGGCTTCCAGGCTGTTTTGATACAAGTGATTTGCCCCCCTCTACTTTCTGTCTCATCTTATTTGTGGATTTTGCCACATCTCTTTCCATGCTGATATCACTCCTTTATCTCTACCTCAATATTCATATTCTTTCTCCAGTACAGCTTTTTTCTGGCCCTATCTTTAGATTGCTTGTGTCCCCATCTAAAACTATATTTTTAAGGGCCTCTCAATGTCTCTGTTCCCTTAATGGCTAAGATGGTGGTAAATTGTTATTTTCTTTTTTTTTACTTTGTTTTAAAATTTATTCTAGGGCTTTGTGAAGGATGTCCATGAAGACTCTGTCACCATCTTCTTTGAAAACAAGTAAGACCTTGGGAATAGAGAATCTAGCATATTAGGTCCTAGAAGGAGAGTGGAGAAGAGGGCGTGGCTGAATCCCATGAGGCATGTAATAGGTAGAGGATAGCCAAGGGTTTGGGTGGGCAACTTTATATGGATCGAAGGAGAGGAAAGGGCTAAAATTTAGTGAGGGCAGGGGGAGCATTTGACCCAGTATTTAGATGGTAGCAAGAGATGGAAGATACCATTATGGAGTAAGGCCTGGGGTTTAGCCTCATCACCAGGGAAGGTAGAAATTGCCCAGCGATTTGAGGCAATAACCTAATCCTGAAGAAATGGGCAACCACATTAGCCTGAATAGCTTTCATATCACCGTTTCATTTGTAGCTGGCAGAGTGAGAGACAAATTCCTTTTGGGGATGTGCGGCTACCACCTCCAGCTGACTATAATAAGGAGATCACAGAAGGGGATGAGGTGGAGGTAAGGTCCATGGAGTCCACCCTTTCTAAATTTCATTTTTCTCACTGCATCACCCTTACCCTGATATCAGTATCCTAGGCTCCTTCCTGGTTGGTTTACTCTCCTTCCTCCCCAAGCTAAGCTACTATATCCAGCCAGGTAGTCTATGGACAAGTGAAATGCAGCAGTTCCCTGCCCATTTCTGTTGTGATCAACCAAACTCTCAGGGAGTTTCCTAGTTTCAGAGGATTATTTACCTTTCATTTATTATAGCAGCATGTAAATTCTAATGCTCTCTGATTTCTAATTAGCAGCTCCTTCCTCCAGTTTCTTTTATCTTGGTTTAAGGATACCTCCCAAGTATTTTAATGCTTATTCCATTCTTGATGTTTGTGGATGGTCTTCAGTATCTTTTTTATTTTTATCTTCCCTTCAGGTTTATTCTCGAGCCAATGAGCAAGAGCCTTGTGGCTGGTGGCTGGCCCGGGTGCGGATGATGAAGGGAGATGTGAGTGATTGTGAAGGCCCTTGGAGAACTGCTGAAACAAATATTTTAGTTATTGAAAGGTGGGAGGTAGAAACTCAGGTCAACCAACAACTTCTCCTTTCTTTCCTTTCATCAGTTCTATGTCATTGAATATGCTGCCTGTGATGCCACTTACAATGAGATTGTCACCCTGGAACGGCTTCGGCCAGTTAATCCCAATCCCCTTGCAACCAAAGGCAGCTTCTTCAAGGTTACCATGGCTGTTCCTGAGGATCTGAGAGAAGCGTAAGTGTTAGGGATGTAGGGAGTAGTGGTGGGCCCAGGCCCTCTTTACAGCTCTCATTTCTGCCCTTATTTCTCCCAGTTTCAGTCTTGTCTATTGTTCCCTTGGCCCTCTAGAGCCCTTCTTGCTCCCAGTTCTTGTTTTTCTTCATCCCTTAAAACGCCCCCCCCCCGCCCCTTTTTTTAATCCTTACCTGAGGATATTTTTTCCATTGATTTTTTTTTTTAGAGAGAGTGAAGGGAGGGTTGGGGGGGGGGGGGAGAGTGAGAGAGAGAGAGAGAGAGAAAGGAGAAAGAAAGAAATATAAAAACAAGACACATCGATTAGTTGCCTCCTGCTCATGCCCCAAATGGGGCTGGGGATGCACCTGCAACCTAGGTATATGCCCTTGACCGGGAACTAAACCCCCGACGCTTTGGTGCGCTCTAACCATTGAACCACCAACCAGGGCTTTCCTGAACCTTTGCCTGCACTCTACACTCTGCCCTCTGAACACTTTTCTCTTTCTCTGCAGCTGTTCCAATGAAAATGTTCATAAAGAGTTTAAGAAAGCGTTGGGAGCAAACTGCATCTTTCTCAACATTACAAATAGTGAGCTTTTCATCCTGGTGAGTTTATTCGTGTAAACCCTTTCAGCAATTTTTCCTTCTCCCATTTTAACTTCTTTGTAGAAATGGAGGAGCTAAAATGTGCTTATATTTATTTGTCAGAGAGGACTTTATTGCTCCTGACCTCTGTGCACCCAGGTAGCCCTACCTTTCCTTAGTCTTCCTTATGTCAGACCTTGAATTAAAAATTTTTTTTTAATCCTCACCAGAGGATATTTTTCCATTGATTTTTAGAGAGAGCAGGAGAAAGAGGGAAAGACAAAGAGAAATATCAATGTGAGAGAAACACATCGATTGGTTGCCTCCTGCACGTCCCCAACCAGGGCCTGAACCGGGGAGGAGCCTGCAACTGAGGTACGTGCCCTTGTCCGCAATCTAACCCGGGACCCTTGGGTCCGCAGGCCGATGCTTTATCCACTGAACCAAACTGGCTAGGGTGAAATTTTTTTTTTTTTAAACCTGGTCCTTATATTGCAGTCTGGGCTGGGACCCTCTCTTGTATATTTAAACTCTAAAAAATAGACTGTACAGTTCTCACCTGTGTCTGCTGCCTAAAATCTCTCCCCTTAGGCACCCAGAGAGTACGCCCATGTGAGGCTGACAATGATTTTCCTCTTCCCTAGCTTTATTTTTTAACTCCCACCCTTGTCCAGAGACCAGACATCCTGATTCCCAGTTGCTGGCTCTCCCCAAGTATGTATTCAAAGTCAGTTTTTAAAAAATATATATTTTTAATGATTTCAGAGAGGAAGGGAGAGGGAGAGAGAGTTAGAAATATCAATGATGAGAGGGAATCATCTATTGGCTGCCTCCTGCATGCCCCCTACTGGGGATCAAGCCCACAACCCAGGCATGTGCCCTTGACCATAATTGAACCCAGGACCCTTTAGTCCGCAGACTGACACTCTATCCACTGAGCCAAACCAGCTAGGGCCTCAGAGTCAATTTTAATGACTTCGTTGGTTTATTCCCAGTCAACCTCAGAAGCCCCTGTGAAGCGTGCATCCCTGCTGGGTGATATGCATTTTCGAAGCCTGCGCACTAAACTGCTACTCATGTCTCGAAATGAAGAAGCTACGAAACACCTAGAGGTAGATTTTGGCTTTACTCTTTACTGCTGTTATATTGCTACTAGAGGCCCAGTGCATGAAATTTGTGCACAGGTTGGGTCCCTAGGCCTGGCCGGTGATCAGGGCTGATTGGAGCCTGCCTTCCCCCTGCTGCCAGCTGCCGGCTGGGGCCTTCCTTCATTCCGTGCCACCCCCTGGTGGTCAGTGCACGTTATAGCAAGCAGTCAAACTCCTGATTGGATAATTTGCATATTAGCCTTTTATTAGATAGGACTAGAGGCCCGGTGCACAAAAATTTGTGTGCTGGGGGGGGGGGTGTCCCTCAGCCCGGCCTGTGCCCTCTCACAGTCTGGGACCCCTTGGGGGATGACCACCTGCTGGCTTAGGCCTGCTCCCTGGGGGATTGGCAGCCCAGCAGCCCTCGGGGGATGTCCACTTGCCAGCGGGGAGCAGACCTAAGCTGCAGTCAGACATCCTTAGCGCTGCTGAGGAGGCAGGAGAGGCTCCCAGCACCACCGCTGTACTGGCAGCCATCAGCCTGGCTTGTGGCTGAGCAGAGCTCCCCCATGTGGGAGCGCACTGACCACCAGAGGGCAGCTCCTGCGTTGAGCGTCTGCCCCCTGGTGGTCAGTGTGTGTCATAGTGACCAGGTCATTCTTAGTCTTTCTGCTGTTAGGATCAGTTTGCATATTACCCTTTTACTATATAGGATAGAGGCCTGGTGCATGGGTGGGGGCTGGTTGGTTTGCCCTGAAGGGTGTCCCGGATCAGGGTGGGGGTCCAGCTTGGGTGCCTGGCTAGCCTGGATGAGGGGCTGATGGCTGTTTTCAGGCTGGTCACACCCCCTTCAGGGTGGGGGTCCCCACTGGGGTGCCTGGCCAGTCTGGGTGAGGGGCTGAGGGCCGTTTTCAGGCTGGCCTGCGACTGAAGCTCCCAGCCTCTCCTTTTTTTCTTTTTTTTTTTTTAATTCTGGGATTTATTTACCTTCTATAATTGAAACTCTGTTGCTGTCACTGGCGCTCCCAGCTCTGAGGCCACGGCTGGCTGAAAGCAGGTATCTGGGGTTTGTTTAGCTTCTATAATTGAAACTTTGTTGCTTTTGGAGCTGTTGCTTTCGGAGCTTAGAGCAGGCCACGGCAGGCAGGGAACCTTGGCTTCCTCCATCACTGGAGCAAGCAAACCTCCTGCTCGTTTCAGCTGCGTGGCTGCCGGCCGCCATCTTTGTTGGCAGTTAATTTGCATATCTTGCTGATTAGCCAATGGGAAGTGTAGCGGAGGTACGGTTAACTACCCTTTTTGTCTTTTATTAGATAGGATAGGATTATTGTCCTCCTCCCTTGTCCCATCCTTTACCCATGCTCTTATGTTTATAGAACACAAAGACGAAGGCCTTTGTGGGCCATTATACCTGATCTGCTGTTTTATCCCAGACTCCTCCAGATGGCAGAGCTCCATCATGTTATAGTACAGTTGTTTACAAACTCTTTTTGAGCCATGGGACTCTGATTAAGTGAAATATACTTACTTGAAAGCACAGGGCATAAAACATCAATCAGAGCAGTGGAGGGGGTGTTTTCTTCTACTGGCATCCCTCAAATTACCTCAGAACCAAAACACTTTGAGGGATATATTTGAGAACCATTTGTACACTGGAAAGACAACTGAACTTGGGATCCTAAGTCTTGCTTTGTCAAATAATTGACCTTTGGCAAATCATTTTATTTTACTGAACTTTTATCTTCATTTGTGACAATGAGGTTAGACTAAAATACAGGGGTGGGCAAAAGTAGGTTTACAGTTGTGACTATGCAAAAGTTATTCATATTATTTGTATTGCAACTGTAAATCTACTTTTGCCCACCATTGTATTTCTGAGAATTGAGCGCTCACATCTTATGATGGTTAGATTTCCTTTTCTTAGGTATTATTCCATTCTGAATGAGTAGGGTATGTGTTTGTGTTTGAATATGCATTTCCATTTATCAAGTAAACTGGTCTTTTTGGGAGCTTTTCTCTCAGCCTGTGCAAATTCTGGATCATGGAAATCTTTCACTTCTCTAGGGATGCTAGTCAGGGCACTGCAGTTAAAAATCTGCCTGGTCGGAGTGGCTCAGCAGTGGAGCATTGATCCAGAAAGCAAGAGGTTGCTGGTTTGATTCCCGGTCAGGGCACATGCCTGAGTTGCAGGCTCGATCCCCAGTAGGGGGTGTGCAGGAGGCAGCTGATTCTCTCTCATTATTGATGTTTCTATCTCTCTCTCCCTCTCCCTTCTTCTCTCTCTAAAAATCAATAAAAATATACTTAGAAATAAGTAAATAAAAATTCACCATTACCTCCAGATAATAAAAACTACATCTGCTTCATTTCTCCATGAACAGGTTTCCTGGTGACAAACGTAGAATATTTAACTCCTCTAGGACTTGGCTGTGTTGATCTGTATGGTAAAGTGTACCAGATAGCTAAGTTAACCATAGGTGCAAGGTCTTAAGAACCAGGACATGCTCTTGGTTTTGAGAAATCTTGTGTTTTTTTAATATATTTTTTATTGATTGCAGAGAGGAAGGGAGAGGGGGTGGGGAGAGAGAGAAGCACCAATGATGAGAGAGAATCACTGATGGGCTGCCTCCTGCACACCCTACTGGGTAGTGAGCCTGCAACCTGGGCATGTGCCCTTACCGGAATTGAACCCGGGACCCTTCAGTCCGTAGGCTGATGCTCTGTCTGCTGAGCCAAACCAGCCAGGGCTTGTGTTTTGTTTTTTAAAATTATTATTAAAATATTGAATATATAAAGGATAATAAAATAATACACCACCCTTGGTATACTTCTCTAGAAGATACTTGTAAATCCAGTTAGATCCTTTCCTCTCCCTCCCTCAGTTATTTTGAACACCCAACTTAGTTATTTTATCCAGCCTTCTCTTCTTGCCTAGTGTAAATCCTTGCTATAACTCAATCTCATCTGTTTTGGAAGCAGGAAGTCATGGATTGTAATTTGGGAATGTCCCCTTTAGATATCTTTCCTATTTGGTGCTTTTTACCTAAGACTCTCTCTTCTAGAATCTTTTTTTAAAAAATATTTTATTGATTTTTTTACAGAGAGGAAGGGAGAGGGATAGTTAGAAACATCGATGAGAGAGAAACATCGATCAGCTGCCTCCTGAACATGCCCTACTGGGGATGTTGCCCGCAACCAAGGTACATGCCCTTGACTGGAATCGAACCTGGGACCTTTCAGTCCGCAGGCCGACGCTCTATCCACTGGGCCAAACCGGTTAGGGCTCTTCTAGAATCTTTCCTGCCTTCCTGTCTTTGTACCCAGGGATCCCACAAAGGACTGGTTAAGAAGTGAAGTAGTATGGTGTTCCATAGGCTCCTTTTATGCTTTTCTTAACCTGTTGCTTTCTGCTCAACTTTTCGGGTTTTATTTTGGGAATTGATATTAGTTTGGTTAAGTAATAGTCATAGTTTCTTATACTTGCATTTACCTTGTGAAAAGTTATCTCTCACCAGTCTTATTTAATCTTCTTGATTGTTTGGGGATGGGGTGGGCCAGGTGTAATCATCTAGCAGATGACAGAATGGAGGCACAGTGTGTGTGTTTTGTTTAGGATCACACAACCAGATAGTGGTAGAGCTAAATCCAGAACTTTGGTGGCTCCAAGCCCAAACTCTGCTCTCATTTTCTCCCCTTTTCCCTAAGCCATTGGTATTTGGAAGGTAGGAGTGGAATTTAAAGTTCCTGAATTTTCTACACAGGTTCTGATGGCAGCACACTCCAGGGTGGTTCTGGCTTGCAAAGCATCAGGTGCCTGGGACAGGTCTTCTGAGATTCCGCCACTATGATTCCTACAGTGTCTTTTCCTTTCAGACCAGTAAGCAGTTGGCAGCAGCATTCCAAGAGGAGTTCACAGTGCGAGAGGACCTGATGGGACTGGCAATTGGGACTCATGGTGCCAACATCCAGCAGGCCCGAAAAGTACCTGGCGTGACTGCCATTGAGTTGGGTGAAGAGACCTGTACTTTCCGCATCTACGGGGAGGTCAGCAAAAGATGTCTGTTTTCTAGATCTCTCAGGGGATACAGAGAAGAGAGGGTGAAGTAGAAGGGAAACCTGAGTCATGTTGATATCCCTCCCTGACTTTGGTGGCAGTAATTTTCCCAAAGATGAAGAGTGGCAGAAAGATTATTGTTTGAGATCCATGTTCTCTGTTTTAGTAATGACTCCCCACTCTTCTTAGACTCCTGAGGCATGCCGGCAGGCCCGAAGCTACCTTGAGTTTTCTGAGGACTCTGTGCAAGTGCCTAGGAACCTGGTTGGTGAGTTGGGGGTGTGTATATATAACAGAGAATACAGTGCGGGGCCAGAAGTGAAATTCTCTAAAGTGGTTCTGGGCTTGGCACCTCCCTATGGACTTTAGTTTCACAAGGACAGAATGATCTATACTAGGAGTGACAAAAATGGAAGAACAGATTTCTAGGGATTGTAATATTTTGTCCTGTGAAAACTCAATAGGAAACTAGATGCAATAGAGTATTAAACAAAATCTACATACAGAAGCTGAAAGACTGTTTATCTTAACTGTTTTGACTCTTCTTTCTCTCCTTAAAAAAAAAAAAGGTCTAAATTCTCCTTTACCCATTCAGGCAAAGTGATTGGAAAGAATGGAAAAGTAATCCAGGAGATCGTGGATAAATCTGGTGTGGTGAGGGTTCGAGTAGAAGGTGATAATGACAAGAAGAACCCCAGGGAGGAGGTATGGGCAATTATGCCTAGAGATGGGTGTCCAGAAGTAGATGGGATTGCTCACAAAGCCATTCTCTGAGGGCTAGGATTTCTGGGAGGGGGCGGGGGGGTAGAGCATTTGTTTCATTGGGCCCTGGCCTGGTAGCTCAGTTGGTTAGAGACTCATCCCCATATGACAAGGTTGTGGGTTGGATCCCATATGACAAGGTTGTGGGTTGGATCCCCGGTCAGGGCACGTACAAGAATCAACGAAGGAGTGCAAAATTGGTGTTTCTTCCTCTCTCTCTCTCTCTCTCTCTCTCTCTCTCTCTGTCTCTGTCTCTGTCTCTGTCTCTGTCTCTGTCTCTCTCTGTGTGTGTGTATGTGTGTGTGTCAATGATCCCATTGGTTGGGCTTCCAGGGGAGATAGGGTAGAGTTAATACTTCCATTTGACTCTCCTAATCCATCTGCCTTTCCCTCTGTTCTCCAGGGAATGGTTCCCTTCATATTTGTTGGCACTCGAGAAAATATCAGCAATGCTCAGGCTCTGCTGGAATATCACCTCTCCTACCTGCAGGTACCCAAGCTAGAAACCTGGGGGAGCAAAGATCTGAGTCTAGCAAGGGGCGAAGACTGCTGGTGGATCAAGTTAGGATTGTGCCCAGTTTGTCTCTGAGTAGAATAGAAACTACTGGGTGGGAATTTGGGGCTGTGGGGTTGGATCCCAGAATATTTTTGTTTAACCAATGCCTGCCTTCTTACATTCCTGAGAGTAAAGATATGTAGGGATGGTTGGGGCAGAGAAGCATGAAAGGAAACTGTTCATTGATCTTAAACTTATTCCTCCTTCCATATCTTCCTCCATTTTTTACCCAACCAGGAAGTGGAACAACTTCGCTTAGAGAGGCTACAAATTGATGAACAACTTCGGCAGATTGGGCTGGGCTTTCGCCCTCCTGGGAGTGGGCGGGGCACCGGAGGCAGTGACAAAGCTGGATATACCACGGATGAGAGCTCCTCCTCCCTGCATACAACACGAACCTATGGGGGCAGCTATGGGGGCCGTGGCCGGGGCCGGAGGACAGGTGGTCCTGCCTATGGTAAGAAAGCTATGGGAGAGGGAGGCAAACAGTGGTGGGGCTTGTGAGGAGAGGCAAAGGTCTGGGTGGAAGATTGAGGAAAGGGTGATGGAGATGACAGTGGCTGGGGGACTGGTGAGTGAGAAGAAGTCTTCCAGTTTGGGGACGGTGATGGACCCTGGGACTGGGCGGGGGGAGTGACTTGATTCAACTCCCTGTGTTCTTTAGGCCCCAGCTCAGACCCATCTACAGCTTCTGAGACCGAGTCTGAGAAGAGGGAAGAGCCTATCCGAGCTGGGACAGGAGATCGAGATCCCCCAACCCGGGGGGAAGAAAGCCGGAGGCGGCCTATTGGGGGCCGGGGTAGGGGACCTCCACCTGCTCCCCGGCCTACTTCGAGATACAACTCTTCATCTATTAGCTCAGGTACTAGTACCAGACAGCTGGGTTCATGAATGTAGGACAAAGGGAAAGTTGGTGGGCACCTGACTCCCAATTCTTCCTTCTCTAACCAGTGCTGAAGGATCCAGACAGTAATCCCTACAGCCTACTGGACACATCTGAACCAGAGCCTCCAATTGATTCAGAGCCTGGAGAACCGCCCCCAGCAAGTGCCAGGCGGCGCCGCTCCCGCCGCCGGCGCACTGATGAAGACAGGACTATCATGGATGGAGGCCTGGAATCTGATGGGCTTAGCACGACAGAAAATGGCTTGGGTAAGGGGTGTTTAAAAATTAGAGCTGGGCAAGAACTGAGGGATGGGAGTTTGGATGCATAATTTGAATATTCCCCTGCCCCACAGAAGATGAGTCCAGACCTCAGCGTCGAAATAGGAGCCGCCGCCGCCGTAACCGCGGTAACCGTACTGATGGTTCTGTCAGTGGAGACCGCCAACCAGGTCAGCTAACACTGGGTACCAGCATCTTTTCTTAGAGCTGAGAGAATGGGATGCCTCCTACCCCTATGATAACCAGGGATTGCGGTTCATTGGGTATCTAGGGGCTGGATACCTGGGTTCCTTCTGAAACTCTTGGTCCTCTGCCTTCCCCAGTGACTGTGGCTGACTATATCTCCCGAGCAGAGTCTCAGAGCCGCCAGCGGCCAACCCTGGAGCGCACTAAACCCTTAGAGGACTCTCTTTCAGGACAGAAGAAGGTAGGCAAGCAAGATGTAATTTACTCCTCCCCCCTTTTTTGTTTTTTAGGGGCAAGGGACACAAGAAATTTCACAAAGAAATCTCTTGCTAAATGGCAGAGGAGACTGTGTCTGATGGAGTTTAGACTATATTTAGAATAGTGGAAAATTTGAAATAAGTTTCCAGGAAAGTTTGGTTCATATTTTATGGGTCCCACTGAGAGTGACTGAGTTCAAGGACCAATCCCTGGGTCACCAGATGCCAGGAGTGCTAGGATGGTAGGGAATGTCATTCCCTGAATTTCTACTGACCACTTTTTCCTCTCCATTTTCTTTCCCACTTTCCCCTCAGGGTGACTCTGTCAGCAAGCTTCCTAAGGGCCCCTCAGAGAATGGGGAGCTCTCCGTTCCCCTGGAGTTGGGTAGTTTGGTGAATGGGGTTTCATAAAACCTCCAGCCTGCATCCCTCCCTTCTCCATCTCGCTTGCTGCCCAACACCATGGCCCTCACAGGCCCGACTGACCTGCGCTGGAGCTGCTCTTATCTAGGGGGGAGGGGGGTGGCACAGAAGCTTGGGTCCCCCCCCCAACCTCCAGGAGCTAGTGGAGGGTGTGAAACAGGGTCATACCCACCTCCCTCTTGTCCACCCTACCCCAGGGTGAGGGGAGCCTCTCCTTCCCCATCAGACTGGATGTGCCTTTATCCTCTAAAGCCCCAATCTCTCTCTGAACACCCCCATTCTCCGCCTTTGGTGCGGGGTGCTTCTTGACCCACCCAGATTTGACAGTTCAGGGGGGTTCCCCTGCTATCCCTCCTACCATCCTGTACCCCCGATTTCTGGGGCCTCATCACTGTGGAAGACGGGGATAGTAAGGGTTTAAGTGGGTGGGAGGCATGGGGAAGGTTTTGGAGTAGAACCAGGGGTGTGTATGAAGGGGGTGACAAGGTCCCCCAGGGGAAGGGGGACCAACCTTATCTGGTGGATGAGAAGGCGTATTTATTTTTCACTGTACAGTATTTAAAAAGAGAATTAAAAAATCCAAACGGCTCTCTGGTTCTTGTGTCTTCCTTGTGCCCAGTTTGGTCCAGCTGTTTTCCTAAGACTGATCTGTCCTGGTCCCTGGACCTTGCCTTCTGTTTCTCAGCATCTGGCTCTAGTGTTCCAGAGATGGTCTACTTTGGGAATTCTGGACAGTCTTAAGGCCTAGGCCCAGGTACCCTCCTGGTCGAGGAGAGTGGCTTGTGTCTTGCTGCTTCTCTCCTCCCCCCAAGTTTGCTGCTGGAGGGAGCTGGGCCACTCCTGTACCTGAGTCACAGCTGGCTAGGTAGGGCTGCCCAAGCTGGAACTGTTCCTGCTAAGAGCCAAGAGCCAAGACTGGCTGCTTAATCGGATTACCTGAGGCCTGGGGCTTGGGCTGGGTCTTGGGCAGAGTGGGACCTTGATGTCCAGCCCTCATTTCCTGCCCTGGAATCAGACCTTTTTTTTCTTCCAGCATCCATGTCACTGATCTCTCAACCCCAGGGGAGTTGTCCTGGGGTTCCTGGCTCCCTGCCTTCAAACTCTAAAGTTTGAAGATAAAATGTGTGTGGAGAAACCTTTGGGGGCTGGAGTTGGGAGAGTTTAAGTTTTCTCACCTGGAGTGGTGTTGAATCACCACCCAAGCACCTGCTGGGATGACTCAGGCAACAAGAATGGCCTGCCTCCCTGTAACTGCCCTGACTTCTTGCCCCAGGGGCAGATTGGGTTTTGAGGGGCACTGGGCACAAGAAAAGGGTTTGGGGTGGGTGTGGGGTATTCCAGTTTGTCCTAGCACAATTGACCCTGGGGCTTTTGATTCGGGTGTTTGCTTCCATTGTGCAAAGGAATTGACTTTAAATTGCCAAAGCTTAAGAAGGGAGGGGAAGACTGCAGAGCTACGGGGCTGGAAGGCTTGACATCTGGGTCTTGGGTGGGGGAGGGGGCGTGGTGCCCTGAGGGGTGTTGGGGGCTGGGAAGAGCAGAATCCCTGGGTCTGCCTAGGTGATGCAGGCGCTCTTAAGGAGGCGCGGCCTGCTGGGAGGGAGTGGGGAGGAGTCAGTCGTTAAAAGCTGTTCCCGGGCCTGACTCACCCGCTAAGGCCAGGTGCGCGTGCTGTGGTACCCGGGCCGCGCTGCCCCGCCGGCTGCTACAAAATACTAGAGTCTGAGCAGGAAGTTTCCGGCCTCCACCAAAGACCGACCAGCCAAAGGTAGGAGCGGGACTGGGTCTGACGCTGCACCGCAGCCAGGAAAGGAGAAAGCAGCCTGCCCTTTACAGACAGATTTTGCACTCCACTCCTTCATGGTACAGGATTGATCCGGCAGGGAGCGGGGCTCCAGAATAAGGACTCTGAACTCGGGGACGAGATATATACTTTTTAAGGACACGAGATTCTCAGAACGACTCCATACTAGGAAGACACTTCCATTTTAAGGATACCGGGTTTGGAGATCAACGTTTCGCTTTCGAGGAGAGGGCGTGTAGGCGCCCTCTTTAAGGCTTCCCTCCATTCCCATGGCGCTACCCGGCCTCTCACAAGACCGGGCTTGGAGCCTGGAACCTCCCACTCCCACGGCTCCTGCCTCCTCACCCTCGGGCTCCCAGGAGCGGGAGGACGCCGAGAGCCCCGTGGTCTCCGGGGGCCTTCCCTTGGAGAAGGTGAAGCGACCCATGAACGCGTTCATGGTGTGGAGCTCCGCTCAGCGCCGCCAGATGGCGCAGCAAAACCCAAAGATGCACAACTCGGAGATCTCCAAGCGCCTGGGCGCGCAGTGGAAGCTGCTGGGCGAGGACGAGAAGCGGCCATTCGTGGAGGAGGCCAAGCGGCTGCGGGCCCGACACCTGCGCGACTACCCCGATTACAAGTACCGGCCACGGCGCAAGACTAAAAGCGCGGGAGCTGGGCTGCCCCATTTCGGCCAGGGAAGCGGCGGTGTGGCTGTTAGTGGGCCGGTTTGGGGACCAGGATACGTGACCACCCAGGGGAGCAGAGGCTTTGGGTACCAACCCCCCAACTACTCGACATCCTACTTGCCTCGTGGTTTCAGGTAAGTGCCTGGGAGCGGGGGTGAGGAAGGAGATGCTGAGTCCTCCCTCCCTGAGCCTAGATGGGAGGCATACCAGAGGGCCTGGCTGACAAAGGGGCCTGAACCCAACAAAGCTGAGGTCACCCCTTTGGGGTTTAGGGACTGCCGTGAAGATTTGGGCAGCACCATTACCAGCACTCCCAGCTCTTTTGGGAGGGTTCTGGTGGCCCAGGGTTTTCCTGGAGGGCTTTCCCATCAACCTGGCAGTGGTGGCCTGGAGGGGGGGCAGACTACAGGCCCCTAGATGTTGACCTTGTTCCTATCTGGATTTCCTGCCATTTCCCCCTCCACCCCCCACCCCCACCCCCCACCAGCTTCTGGCCCTGGTGTGACCTGACTTCCTCTCAGCCCCCAGGGCAAGGAGAGGCTAATCCCAATTCTGCCCCTTTCTGGCCTGCTGCCCCGAAAGAGGAAAACAGGCGGACAGCACGCAAGCTCGCTGGTGAGCCTGCCCCAACAAGGCTGCCCTGCTCTCTAAGCTAGCCTTGGGTCTGGTTCTGGACCTGCAGTACCTAGTGGGGCCCAAATAGCCAGGGATGGCTAGGTTCTATTTGTCTACCCAGAACCGGTCAGACCTGCCCTTACGTGCACACTGGGGACCCTGCCTGGCATCACCAACCTAGGAAAGTGCCTTCTAACCCGTATTTCTCTCTTTGCAGCTCTTCCCACTCTAAACCAGAGGCTTCAACGTGCTCCCTCCATCAGAGTAACCCTAGGCTCCAGGGGGAACTGCTCCCCCACTATAATCCCTATCCACCCCCAGGCTCTCCTACTCCCTACAACCCTCCCCTCTCAGGGGCCCCCATGCCCCTGGCCCACCTCTAATAATCATGGGTAAGACCTCCCAGGAAGGGCTCCAACCTCTTTTTCACCCAGAACTATCCCCTTACTTCCAAACGGCAAACCCTTCTTTGGCACTGTTGGACCACAGTTTAGAGGAGGCCTGCAGTCCAGCCCCCTCCCCCCATCCAGAGGGAACAACATAACTTTTTATATTTTTTGTAGGACAAACACGGTTTTGTACAATTAAGCCATGTCTCTGCGTCTTTATTGCCCCATCTCTGTTCCCCCTCACTACAACAGGAACCAGCATCATCTCCACTCCCTTTTGCCTGAACCTGCCAGAGCAGGAACCTCCTCACCCCACCCTGGGGCCCTGACTGAGTCATTCTCCATCCCCCTTCCCCTGCCTCCCACCCAGCACTGGGGTCCAGGAGACAGTCCCAGCCAGGCTGGGGGAGGGAGGCAGCCATAAGCCCCTAGTCCCTTGCACTGTCCAGGCTTTGTCCTCTTAAAGCCAAAAGGAAAGTGGGGAGATGGGAGGGCAGGCAAGACTTTTGCCCAGGAGAGGTAAGTAGCTAGAAATTGCTAAAAGAAGTTCAGCAAATGGTTAAATTAGGACAGTGCACAATCAATATCATGTCAGCCTGAAAATCTCTACCCCAATTCCTTTCTAAGGATTGGGTCTACCATCTATGCCTTTCCACGGAAACACAAATGCTGGCTCAAGAAGTTGCATCTGCAGAGAAATGGGGAATGATTAAAAGTCACACCAGTAGGCTGGCTCAGAAAGACCCTGAGATTAGGTGGATGAATAGAAACATGGAATGGACTCTAGTAGCCGGATCAGCCCTACTACTCTTTTTTCTTCTTGTGAGGAGCCTTTACATTCCAGTAGAAGAGAAGCTGGGCAGCAATAAGGCCGTTACAGAGGGAAGAGACCACAAAGGTTCCAGCCATGAGGGGATCTCCAGTTTCCTAAATGCAAGAAACAGAGCTAGGGTCACTCTTCAAGGCCCCCCCCCCCTCCCCAAAGGTTCCAGAGACCAGACAGCTTTAAGTCCTCAGGTGGGAGGTAAGATGTTTTAGTGCCCCCTAGAGGAGAGAAGGTGAACTCACCTGAATGGAGGTGAAGATTCGGGCCAGGGAGCCCCCAAAGAGCAAAAGGACTGTGATGGCCGAGAGCTGGCCCGTGTGCCCATTGCGGTAGTTGGTGGCTGCCTGGAGCAGCTAGAACAGGAGTTGAGACCCTTTTTTTATCATCTGAATTCTTCCCATGTTCCCATCAGATTCCCCCCATTCTCCTTAGTCTAATATTCCCATACACAGCTTCCACTCTGCTCCTCACCGAGTCCCTCCTCCAATATTTCTTTCCTTGCTCCCAGTACCCACCTTCCCCACCACCACAGAAGGCATATTGGAGGCCTGGAGTATGGTGATCACGGCCAGGGGCGTCAGTGGTGAAAGCAGTATCAGCAGTACCAGAGCGTAACACACTAGGAAAGCCACACCTAGGAGTCAGAGACAAGGAGTCCTCATCAATCTCAGGAGTCCTCTGGCTTCCCCATGTGGAGTTCCACCCGGCAGGGCTCTCAAGAGCCACCGCCTGCTCTTGGGTAAATCCCAGCACCTTTCACAGTTTGTCCTCTGTAGTGCAGGACCAGGAAGCAGATGGTGACTGTCTGGAGCATCAGGAATAGTGCTTCACCCCAAGAGCTGCAGAGTCAAGAGTTGGAAGGAAGAAAGGCGGGCCTGGAAAGAGGCAGGAAAAGCCTCCATAGCCCGTCCATCTGGAGACACAATTATCTGATTACTCCCTGTCCTCCACAGCCCTACTGGTTCCTGCCTCCTGCCTCCCAGCACCACCACCTCCACCTCTGATGGACTCACTTTGAATCTTGAGCTCTCATAGGATGCTCACCTCTCATCAGCTCCATAGGTGGTGACTGTTTCCAAAAGGGCTTAAGCTTTTCCTGCCCTTTCACCTCCCTCACCCCGACCCCACTAGAGTTGTGGGTATTTACCCTTGGGGACAAAGGGCAAACCCCTCACCTGAAGGGGAAGTTGTTGACAATGCTGTAGACCATGGTCCCAGTCAATGCCACTAGTTCCAGCATGACTGACTGCAGGCTCAGCCCTTCCGCACTCTTGGCTCCGAGGATTTTAAACACCTGAGGCAGTTTCACTGAGAAAGGATGAGAAGGGTAGGGCTGAAGAGCTGCTATTCCTTGGAAGCACAACAAAACAGCTATTGAGAAGCATGTTACCCCACTCCTGGTTAAGGGACCCATCCCGTTTATGGCATTTTCGTACTCAATCCCCATCCCAACAGCAGGAAAAGGAAGATGAGATACATACCCAGCAGCGACCCAGCTACAATGCCCAGCCCCAGGCCTTTGCTGAGGAGAATCTTCAGGCAGGGGACTGAGGAGAGAAAAAGGGAGCAGAGAGGGGGTCTCAGGAACCCAGGCCAGGGCTTTCCGAGACGTACAGGCCTACAGACTTACAGCCCTCCTGTGGCTGCCACTGCTCCGTAAGACTGGCACATCCCCACACAAGGAAGCCGGGTGTCCGGAGGCAGGTGGAAAAGGCCTGGCCCTTCCTGCGCCAGATTATGTCATGCTAAGATGAGGTAACTTCTCCAAAACAGCTTTCACCATTCCTTCTCTCCAACCCGATTTCCCATTCCCTGAAGATTACATCTACGCTCCTTGGTCCTGCCAGCCATGAGTGGCTCCGATGGTTGAGTGTTGTTGCCGATTTGATTCCGGGCCAGGGCACATGCCTGGGTTTCGGGTTTGATCCCGTCGGGAAGCATAGTGAAGGCAACTGACCGATGTTTCTCTCTCTTCCGTCCTCTCTCTAAGCATGTCCTCAGGTGAGAACTAAATACACTCCACAATGCCCGAGGGTTCTCTGTTCCCTTGTTCCCCCTCATAGGCACCTGGGCGATCCGCTTGGGCCTGGTCTTTGCCACTCATTCCGGACCCGCTGTCTCTGGCCCTCCCCTCCCAGGGCCCCGCACCCACATCTTCTCTAGCCTGGAAGTGTTCTCCTCAAGGAGCTTGGCTCAGTGGGTGGCAAGATTCTCACGGGCCATGAAAGCAGCTAAAAGGAGGTGTTTCAGAAGCACAGTGGGTGCCTCGACCTGAGGGGCAGGCTGGGAAAGAAAGCTTCCCAACGCGTCTGGGTCTCAGAGGGGCCTCGCGGTGGAACTGCCTCGTAGAAAGTGGAAGGAAGTCAAGTGATTCCGAAATGAGGCCACGAACAAACGTAAAGGCCGGAGGGAAAGCATCGTCAGGGCGGCAGAAACCTTTGGGGGTGCGGCTGAAGGCCTGGATTCATGAGGCCTGCGATCAAATTTGGCCTTGCTCCTGGGGTATAGCGACCTCTTAAAGGTGGGAACTATTGGGTTATATTTTAACTTTGTTTTATAAAATTTGAGTCTTTTGGCCTTCCGTTTTCTTTCTTTCTTTTTTTTTTTTAATATATTTTATTGATTTTTTACAGAGAGGAAGGGAGAGGGACAGAGAGTCAGAAACATCGATGAGAGAGAAACATCGACCAGCCGCCTCCTGCACACCCCCCACTGGGGATGTGCCTGCAACCCAGGTACATGCCCTTGACCGGAATCGAACCTGGGACCCTTCAGTCCGCAGGCCGACGCTCTATCCACTGAGCCAAACCGGTTACGGCGGCCTTCCGTTTTCTAAAGCATAAATTTCACAGAGAATTACTTCCACCCGGCGACCCCTCCCCCGCCTTCTCCCACCCCAAAATGGCGCACTCGCTGTACGGAGTCCGAGACACTTCCGCCCCTCTCCGCAGTAATTTCCGCCCAGCGAGTCATGCAGTGGTCACCGCCATCACTTATCCGCAGTCACGCCCCACTTTGGCGCTCCAGCAGGACTTTGACCAGATGCCGAACAAGACTCACCGTGAAGCAAATCCCACTGGACGAAAAATTGGTCGTAGCATTTCTCAGGTAAAAGAATCGGCACCAGCACCCGTTTGAGCAGCCCGTCCGCCTCGGCCGCCATCTTGTAAAGGTCGCTTCCGCCAGTTCCTTCAGAGCCTCAGGGACCTGCGGTGCGCATGCGCGCCCTGGACTTCCGCCTCCCGCCTCCCGCCTCCCGTGACTGGGCCGCCCCGCCGCTCTGCTCCGCTCCTTCTCGGCGTAAAATAGGTCTCGTCCTGCGACCACGTAGTAGGCCCACCCTCCCTGCTGTTTGAGTTTTAAATCAGCGAAAGCTGTACGCCTGCGCACTTCCTTGTTTCGCACCGTTGTTTACCCTTCCAGTTTGGAAGCAGGATTTATCGTCCTGCTTTTCTCCGCTTCTCCCGCTCGGCGCCATCTTCTCTTCTCCCTGCTGACTTGACTGTTCAAAATTGAAGAGAGGAGCCGAGTCTCCAAAATGGCGTTGGATGGGGGCGCGGTGCCTTCTCTCACTTGAGTTCTCTCGGCGTCTCCAGTGGGAACGGCACTGGCGGGAGCTTCTCCCGCCCCTTGTGAACCCGGGCCTGGGCGAATGGGTGCGCCCGGGACAGGGAAGCGGGAGGCGGAGGTGGGGAAGACGAGACCATGTTCAGGGAATGGCACCCCTGCCCCTGCGGAGCCCGGCCCTGGCAGGTTCCCTGAAGCCCAGGCCGGGCCCTGTGAGGTCCCCTCCACCGCGCTGGCCTTTTGTGACCACATCCCGAGGAAGGGCTTAGGCCAGGCTAACTGGGCCCAGCAGCTCCTGTTGGGGAACCGGCACCTTGGACTACCTGGCGGGGTGATGCCCTCTGCCACCCCGCATTGGGACACTAACTGTTGGCCAGGGGTTCTCAACCTTGGCTGCACATTAGAATCACCTGGGAATCTTTTTAAAATCCTGATTTCTGGGCCTCATCCTCCGGAAATGCTGTTTCTTTGTTACTAATGTTGTGGCCCCACCCCATAACAAAGAAACAATTTCTGGAGGATGAAGCCCAGAAATCGGGATTTTAAAAAGATTCCCAGGTGATTCTAATGTGCAGCCAAGGTTGAGAACCACTGCTCTTGGCCATCCCGGTGGTGGGACTGGCCTTCATGCTCGGCTACTAGCACCACACTGTCTTGCAGCCCCTTCAGTGACTCTCATGCCACAGTCTGCACGGTGGTAGGGGATGTCAGTGAGGCAATGGTGGGGCTGTTGGGACGCTGCCACATGGGGGCTGCCCACAATGGGGTGGGTCTCTAGGTCCCAGGGGCTACTTTCTGTAGCGTGAGGGTCCTATTCTGGCCCCCAGCAATTGCACTGTAAAGGGAGTGGCACTCGGTGATGGTGCAGGCTGTCTGGCAGGCCCTTTTGTAGAATCTGGCTGCCCTGGGGCTGCCACCCACCACCACTAAGTACACCATCACTTGGAACATCAGGGTTGGCTCCCTGGGTGGCCCAGGCTGGAGGTATGTTGTTCCAGGAGCACAGAGGGTAATTGTATGTGGAGGCTATATACCCACTGCTCCCATTGTTGAAACCCTTTGCAGGTGAGCTAGCATCCTAGGTGCAGTAAGGGTTTCATCAACAAGGTGGGCGGGGCAGGCGTTCTTGTTGCTCAGGAGCCACTAGCACATCCTTTGGAAACAAAATGACACAGGTGTGACCTTCCCACCCACACTCACTGCTATTGCTGCCTGCTTCACCTGTAATTGCATAGAAGGGTCAGGAAGAAGGCCTCCAGGATGGGTGACTACTAGATTGGAGAGGAGGAGCTGGGGCCAGGGGCCCCAGAATGAGGAAGGGAGGTGAGCAGATTCAACACCAGCTGCACCAGGCTTTGGGGGATGAACCCATGAGGATATCTGGCTGCACATTGACCTTTTCACCCCTCCTCACCAGCTCCCTTAGACTCAACCATGTAAGGCATAGAAAGCATTATGGCAAGAAACTCACCGCTTTTAATCCTGGCAGGAAGGACAAGGAAAACCAAAGACAAAGATTTAAGTAGGCTTTACTATTCTCCCATTGGGGGAGGGAGAGGGGGAATGTCATATTTAATAAACACCTCCCTTCGGTTCTCCCAGTGGCATTATCTTTGATTTTCTTCTTCAAGACGGAGAGGGAAGGAAGATAACTTTGTCTCTGAGTCAGTTGAGTGGTGCCCTGGGCGCTGGGACAAAGGCTCAGAGGGGCTGGTAGGCTGGTGCACGTCTCCGGGAGATGCAAAAGATAACAAGCACCAAGGTGAGGAGGCCGAGGGCGATCAGGCCGATGATAAGGGGCAGCGATATGGATTGGTCACTGGGACAAGAAAAACCTGGCAGAAAGACAAGGCAAGTATCACAATGGTGGTGGTGGGATAAAGGTGGGAGGAAGGAACATGGGGATGTTAGGAAGTAGGCAATTGGTGAGAAACTCGCCTAGATGATAGAGCAGTAAATGAAGGCAGAATGGGTAATGTAGAGGAAGGGAGGGGGTAGCCTGGAGTAGGGCTTTTAATGTGGTGGGAGAGTTTTAGGAGAGAAGAAGTCAGTCTTACTTGGCCCAAAGGCCCCTGTAGGGGGTAGGCGAGCAGCTTGTAGCTTCAGGAAGAGCAGGTCGAGGTGGAAAGCCGGTGAAAGAATGATGCTTGCATTTCTGCAACTGAAGCTCTGGCCCAACGGGGCTTGGAGTTCTCGAAGGGATGAATTTTGAACTGAGAATGTCCATTCTAAGAGAGTGAGGAAGGATCAGCTCTATATCCACATCCCCATCCCCCAGCTTAGGTCCCTTTAGGAGCCCAGACATCTAGTGCAAGTGACGAGAAAGGGAAGGTTACTCACGTGTTGCTTGTGGGAAGGACACATTGTACTCCACAGCCACAGAGTTCAGGTACACAGTGCTCTGCAGTGGTTCCTGCAGAGGTGACCAGGAAAGCTCAGGGTAATGGGGGAGAGTGGTGTTCATGTCCACAGAGGAGGGATGCGGCGAACGATTAATAGGGAAAGGGCACTTGGAGAGTGAGGGATGAGGGGTGAGTTACCTGCTTGAATCCAAAGCTGAGCTGTCCATAGGGGAATGAGAGAAGCAAGTGGGGATGGGCACCCTCACAGCCTCCCTGGGGCGTGGTTTTGTTAGGGTTCAGTACAGAGATGCCCCAGGCCTGCGGAAGTTAAAGAAAAGAGAGTCATAAGGCTACACAGCTGTGCCATCTAAAATACCTTTTCTTTCGCCCTAGCTGGTTTGGCTCAGTGAATAGAGTGTTGGCCTGCAGACTAAAGAGTCCCAGGTTCGATTCTGGTCAAGGGCACATGCCTGGGTTGCAGGCTCAATCCCCAGTTGGGGGCATGCAGGAGGCAGCCAGTCAGTGATTCTCATTATTGATGTTTCTGTCTCTCTCTCCCTCTCCCTTCTTCTCTAAAATCAAAAAAATTTTAATTATAAAAAATAAAATACCTTTTTTTTTCAACCCCACCTTGTGTTGGTCCCCTTCTCCACTCTTTCTTCTTCCCTTCTGAACCAGTCTTATCCCCCAACCCCTTTCAGCTTTACCTCTTTTCCACCTTGGGTTGGGTACCGAATTCGAATCTGAATCTGGGCTTGGAGATGGACACAGGGCAGGGAAACATTAGTCCAAGTGTAGTCTCCTACAGCTGCCTTGGAGCCTGGGCTAGGACTTGTAGAGGGTGGAGGTGGTCCTGGGTGGGGCAAACTGGTGAAGGATCCTGGACTGGTGGCAGTGCTGTTGCTCATTGGACTGGTGGCAGTGCTGTTGCTCATTGGACTGGTGGCAGTGCTGTTGCTCATTGGACTGGTGGCAGTGCTGTTGCTCGTTGGGCTGGTGGCAGTGCTGTTGCTCGTTGGGCTGGTGGCAGTGCTGTTGCTCGTTGGATGAACTGTGGTATTTCCATGGCTCGTCGTGGTGACAGGATTGTGAGTGGCTGTTGTGGGTCCATGGCTGGTGCTTGTGGTGGTGGTTCTGTGGCTCTTGGTGGTTCTGTGGCTGGTTGTTCCAGGGCTTGTTGTGCTTTCTGTAGCTGTAGGTGTCACCGTGAAGGATGGTAGCAGAGTGGCAGATTTCTTATGAGGACAGTCATTCCCCGTCCCCTGAGGAGGACATTCTTTCCCCTTCCCCGGGGTTTTCAGTGGAAAAAAGACTGGTTACCAACCCAACCCAGGACCAGCTTCCTTCCGGGGGGGGGGGGGGGGGGCTTTCTCCCCTTTAGCCCCCTTTGTCCTTACCTGCTAGTAGTCCCAGCACGGCCCCCAGGAAAAGCACAGCAAACTTCATGGCGGAACAGCCCGAGCTCTTGGTAGTGTCAGTATCAGCTGCTCACCCAAGTCTACCCTATTCCCTGCCTCCTTTTGGAAAAGGAGGAAATGAAAGTCTTAACTTCCTGTAACTGAGATAGCCCTGCCCCACAACCTGACTCAGGCACCTCAGCCCCAAACACCACTTAGTCATTAAGTTTTTGTCACTACATGATTGGCCCTGGCTTCACCCAAGTGGGAGCTGTCAGAATCAAGACCATCATGTGGGGAGAATGAGTTAAGTGTTGATCCTTGGGGACCCATTTGTGTACCTCAACAAAACCCAACGGTTCTGGCAAATGATTACTGAACCAGTTGAAATGCAGCCCCTCTCTGATCTCCAAAGAAAACAATGTAAAAATCAAGTTACCAGTCCCATTTCCCCCTCCATCCATCACTTCCTCGTGACTGAGACATGTGAGGCACTTGTGACGGGGATTGCCCAACCCTACAGAAGGGTCACTGTTAAATGACTTATCACAGAAGGTAAAGCAGCGGTTCTCAACCGGTGGGTCGCGACCCCTTTGGTGATCACATGGGCCTAAGACCATCCTGCATATCAGATATTTACATTATGATTCATAACAGTAGCAACATTACAGTTATGAAGTAGCAACGAAAATAATTTTATGGTTGGGTCACAACATGAGGAACTGTATTTAAAGGGCCAGAAGGTTGAGAACTACTGGGGTAAAATATCAGCTTGGGGGAGGGGATATATACCCCATAGCAGGTGGGAAGGGGAAGAAATGAGAAGCCCAAACAGGCAGTTTCCAAGTAATTTTATTCAGAATTTTGTTTCCTGAATCAATAAATACTATACAAAACAATGTAAAAATGGCTACTATTTTTTCTCCCCTGCTCCCCCCACATGGGGACAATCCCCTGGGCCACCTAACTCAAGGGTTCTCCCTCCAGATTTGGTCCAGTAAATGAGGTTGAGTGACATAGCCCCCTTGAAGAATCATTTTCAGAGGAATTTGGCTGGAGCAGGGAGTCTCTGGGGTTTGGAGGTTGACTAGGTTAGGGAAGTGGATTAGTGTTTTTGGGAGAAGAGACGGCGCCTGGGGCATGAGCCTACCCCAAAGAAAAGGGTATCTAAATTGTTCACGGTTCCTTCTTTGCCTCAAAAAGTGACATTTATTCAAAGGGAAAAAAAAAGAAAAAAAATTGACAAGATGTCCATCCCTTGGCTCCCTTCCCTCCCCCCTCCTGCTCCTCCTCAGCCTGGCTGGGCCGAGGCAGCAGGCCAGCCCCTCTCAGATGAGGTCAGCAACATTGAGGGGCATCTCCTCGATGGAGGTGTTGTAGAAGGTCTCAATGTCCCGAAGAGTCCTCTTGTCTTCTTCTGTCACCATATTAATAGCCACACCCTTACGGCCAAAACGTCCACCCCGACCGATTCTGGAAAAGAAGGACACCTTAGGATGCATGGGGACACAATAAAGAGAAAACAAGCTTCAGCCCAGCGAGGACTGGGCATGAGGGGCTGGGTAAACACACTCACCTGTGGATATAGTTTTCCCTGTTGGTGGGAAGGTCATAGTTGATGACTAAAGAAACCTGCTGCACATCAATGCCTCTGGCCTATGGCAAGAAAATAAGACAGCTTCAGCACGTGAGTGAGAAGAGGGCAGAGGCCACCCAGAAGGAACTTGGGACTTTAGTATACATGTAGGCAGCCAAAGGCAGGCCAAGGAAATGGTGTATCACCTCCCCTGAAAACCTGAGGCATGCCAGATTCTATTCCAAGTTGCTACTTTCCGGAAGAGGGGCACTATTAGTCCCCTTGGAGAGGGAATCACCTTGGTTTCTCCCTTCTGTTTTGTCTAAATCCCCCCTTACTTACCAGCAGGTCAGTGGTAATCAATACTCTGCTAGAGCCAGAGCGGAACTCCCTCATGATTACATCTCGTTCCTTTTGGTCCATGTCTCCATGCTAGGATGGGAAAGAAGAGTGTAGGCACATGGGTTCTGAAAACTGGCTTAAGTGGGCTACTGACTCGTACACACTGCTGGTTAGTAAGAGGGGAAATCTCACCATGGCAGAGACGGTGAAGTCTCGGGCGTGCATCTTCTCAGTGAGCCAATCAACCTTTCTTCGCGTGTTGATGAAGATGACTGCCTGGGTGATGGTGAGGGTTTCATATAAGTCACACAATGTGTCCAGCTTCCACTCCTGGGGGTGAAGTTGGGGAAGAAAAATCAGTCAGGGGGCTATACCCCGACTACTTACTACCAGGTCCGCCTCCTGCACTGGGCCCCACCTCTCTTTCCACATTGATGTAGAATTGACGGATACCCTCCAGAGTCAACTCTTCCTTCTTGACGAGAATCCGAATGGGGTCCCTCATGAACTTCTTGGTCACCTCAAGCACATCGGAAGGCATTGTAGCTGACAGCAATACCACCTAAGGGGGAAAAATACAGCAAGTCTAGGACAGGAGCTACTCCAAGCCGCCTAAAACAAGCTAGTGCATAAAAAGGCTCGAGGCTAGAATTCTCTGGCACCTCATTCTTGTTCTACCACCCCAACCCCAATCTATGAAGGATCAGCCATAAAGGCAAGACTAAATGTCTCTCACCTGGGTGTTGCTGTTGAGCTTTTGGAATATGTCATAGATCTGGTCCTTGAACCCACGGCTTAACATTTCGTCAGCTTCATCCAGTACAAACATCTTGATGTATTTGGGAGCTACAGAACGGGGGGAGGGGGGAGAAAGACAAGTGGTAATGAGGGAAACGTGATATATGCTTAACTTTCCCAATGAAGAACCAGAAATGGATAGGTGATCTGCTCTCAGAATTCAAATTTTGATCCTTTGCCAGGGACCCCCCTTGCCAGGCCAGACAATAGCCCTGGGAAGTAGAACACTACCTGGGCTGAGACAGGGAAGCCAGGCTCAGATGACACGCATGGGGTTCATCATAGAGCAACTCTTTCAGGGGAAAACGAGCTTCATTGGCAACAAGATTGTGGCCAGTGGAAAGACTGGGAAAGCATGCAGAAGAGGCAAGTGACCTAGAGGACCAGAAAATTAAGATACTCACACAGGTATCTGCGATTAAGCATGTCAAACACACGTCCTGGGGTGCCCACGATGATATGGGGAGCTTCCATCTGCAGCTTCTGCACCTCTGCACGCACGTTGGTACCACCAATGCAGGCATGGCAGGAGGCACCCATGTAATCTCCTAAAGCCATGACTACCTTCTGTATCTGAACCCAGAAAAAGACAGATGCTCATATATTATTATTAGCTACAACTGTGCCAGGCTCCATTTTAAGTGCTTCTCATGTTTTATTTTTTTCCAACTTATATGCACTATTATTAAAACTCACTTTTCAGGCGAGAAACAGGCAGGTTAAATGCATCTAAGATCACACTGACAGTTAAATGGCAGAGACTCAGGATTTGAACATTCTGGCTCCTGAGAATACATGATTCACAGTAACTGCCCTCTGAAATAATTCCAATATTACCATACTAGATCCCCACCCAATTTTCTGAAAGCAAACAGCGACCCACTTATTATTCTCATAGCACCCAGTTTCATGTGCAGAATAACATATATCCCTGCCACTAGAACTGTTAGGTGGCATGTTCACTCTTAATGGAGTTGTACTAGAACTACCTGCTTACTGTTAATCTACAAGTTACTAGAGCAATCACAGCTCCACAAACTTTAGAACTACACCCCTAAGCCTGTTAATATTAGTAATTTACTTATGAGACCAGTGTTTCTGATCTTTTCCCCTCCAAGACCTAGCAATTATCATTTTATGTGCCTCAGGCATGAAACAGCTCTGGCCACCGACACAGGCATCAAGCTAGGATGAACTAAGGACTGTACATCTGCTTTGCCCCTGACTGATATAAGAGCAACACCACCAATCAGGTGTCTCCTTGCCCATTGCCAGGGGGTTTGTCCATAAAACAGCTGCCAGACTTGCTCAGCCAGCCAGGCTCCACCCAGAAGCCTTCCCATTTGACTCAGGAAATGGGAGGAGGAAATGATGTTTATTGTGTTGGGGTAGATACCTCAGTTCTCCCAAGGTGGTGGTGGTAGTGGTTGGGGAGCATACTCAGATTTTTGGATTGTGCTAATTATTTCTAAATCAGTCTTTCAGGGGAGGAGAAATAAACTACAATCTCACCTGCTGTGCCAATTCTCTAGTAGGTGCCAGGACCAAGGCCTGAGTGGCCTTTAGATCCAATTCAATCTGTTGCAGAATCGATATGGCAAAAGTGGCTGTTTTTCCTGTCCCAGATTGGGCTTGAGCGATCACATCATAACCTAAAATCAGGAGAAAGACTCGCTATGGTAGAGAGCATACACTCTGGGATCATGAGACATTCAAGGCCTTACAAAACACTCAATAAGCACCGAAGAGAGCTATGTGCCAAGCACAAAGCACTTCAGACTTTATTCTACCACAACCAGTACTTTAATGGGAACAGATCTGGTTATTAACTCATTTAGTACTGCATGAAATAAGCTAGAAATATAGCTGCAAAGAGGAAGTTATGAGCTGGCTAAAATACTACCCCTCTCAAAGCACAGACCAAAAGCCAAGCCAAGCTAGTGTAAATAAAGGAGTTATTTTGTCCCTGGCTAATGAGACAAGCACCACCGAACACATGCAACTCTACCCAGGGACAGTTCAGAACATGTTTTGGAGCAGAGGTCTTACCCTTGATACAAGGAAGAATGGCTCGCTGCTGGATGGCAGAGGGCTTCTCAAAACCATAGGCGTAGATGCCACGGAGGAGGGACTCTGAGAGGTTCATGTCATCAAAGCTGTCAACGATCTCATTCCAGTTACTCTGTAGGATGCAAAGGGATTAAAGTAGTATAAACAGGGCTCTACACTGGAGCAAATAGGACCTTGTGCCCTCAAAGCTTCAGAGTCAACAACCTCCTCCCACCCGCTCCAGGGAAGCCAGATGATTCTACATTGCCTAGGAAATCACTCTAGGGACCAGTCCACTTGAAAACTGTGAGGCTGGTGCTTGTAGAAGGGATTAACAGGACCAATTTGAATGACGTTTCACACATAATCTCAGGAACACAAATATTTTAAACAAATTATATATAAAAGTTAAGACTCCCAGTGAGAAGAGCTTACTCAGGGTTAGGCTATGCAATAAAGAAGAATCCCAGGGTATGGTCCAGAAACCAGGGGACACTGCCCCTCTCCAAAACGAAGGATAATGGTGATAGGGCTCTATTCTCACCTCGATGACGCCTTCAGGCTCCATTCCATCGGGGCCATTGTCTCTGGATCTGTTGGTTTAAAATATGAGTATACTGAGGCACGAGACAAATCTTGGTAGCCGGCTCTTCCTACCAGCAACCCCACCTTGCACGATGCCATCTTCGCTCCCTAACCCAACCCCTACCAGTTCCTACAGACACAGCAGTTACATCTGTAACTGAATCAGGCCTTTGCCCCTTCCCAGGAGCGGCTCAGGTCATCCCATTCCGACATGATGGGGTAACTCGCCTAGAAAAACCCGCAGGCCTGGAGGTGGTGGTTGCCGCCAGGCCCACGTGCTTCGGGCCGGGCCGCTCCGAGGCCGAGCTGGTGCACCTCCCATCACCGCCCCAGCGATCCGGAAGTCCCGCCCTTCACCTCCCTGTTGTGTAGGACATCCCCTTCCCCCCACGTCACTGCGTTGGCGCCCTCCCCCACCCCCTGCAGCCCATCTCCCCCCTCCCTCGCGGTGCCCGGATGTGGGAGGCCGCGGGCGGTGGCGGCCTCGCGCACAATGAGCCCCAGCCGAGCTAGCTAATGGGGAGATTGCACAACACTTAAAGGCGAAGCGGGCTGGGGGAGGGGAGGACATCAGGCCGCCATGTGCTCGCTCCCTCGACCACCCGGCGGCGTAACCCCCCCACCATGGAACCACCCACACCCTGCCCGCCCCCGTCGCGAAATGGCGTCGCCCTCCCCATACCTCAGGGCGCTCACCCCCGAAGGAAAGTGGACCTGCCCATCCGCAGTTTGCCAATTGCCCGGCTTGTGCGGCAAAATGGACCCGCCCGCCGGGTGCCGGGTGGGCTCCTGGCGCCTCACGCGGCTGCTCCCCGGGCTGAGGCTCAATCCGGGCCGCCAAGAAACCAGCACTGAACGGCCGGCTGCTTCCCCCACGACCCGTGTCTCAACGCGACGCCACGACTGGACGTGAGGACCCAGGCCCCCCCGCCTTGGCCAGTGGTTCCGCCAGAATCCTGCGGAATCCAGCGCGCGCCAGACCGTCCTCCGGCGGAGGCCACCCGGCCGCCCGGCTCCGGGCCACGCGCGGCGGCGACCGCCTCCCTTTCTCACGCTGGGTCGCGACCTCGCCCCGCCACTCAGCGCCAGGGCTCCGGGCACCGTCTCGGGTCGAGGCCTAACAAACCTCGCACTCCAGGCCCCGAAAGCCAGGCGGTGTTCGCCCTCCGCCGTGGATCTGCCCCGCGCCCCCCAGGGCCGGTCTTCCTGGCTCGGTTCCCCGCACCCTGTGGGCCTCGGCTCTCCCCACCCCGCCGCGGGGGCCTCGGAAGGGAACGGCAGGGTAAGTAGCCCCCAGCTCGAGCAAACGCCTTCCTTACCGGGGATCTTGACTCGCAGACATGATCCTTAGAAACTAGGGCGGAGTGCCCGCCTATCGACAACTTATAGAGCGCCCGACCCCGCCCCAGCCATCGCATTGGCTTGGCCGCCTGGGCCCCGCCTGCCGGCGCTCAGCAACTCGGCGTGACGTTAGTTTGTAGGCGCTCTGGCACGTAGCCACCATTGGGTAATTTGAGCGCCTATCAAGTTGGTGACCCGCCCCACAGCCTCATTGGCTGCTGGGCCCGCCCTTCTCACCGGTACGGAAGTGACATACAGGACTCTGGCCTCGAGGCCAGGCAGCCATCTTGGGGCCCTGCACCTCTACACGTGCGGAGGTGATAGTGCCTGTCATGTGGCCTCGTAGACCCTATCATGAAAAGGGGGCGAGGTTTCAGCCTCCAGGGACTTCCGGGCTCCCGGGACTACCACGTCCCTTTGCCTTCTGCCCCAGGTGTTCTCTGGACCCACATTTTGTTCTCCAGCAGAGAGACTGGGCAAACCGGATGTGTCCAAGTGTGCAGGGAGGATGGGATCAGGAGCCGTACCCTAGGGGCTGGGAGGGCTCCCCTGGCTGGAGGGGGAGGGATGGGATAACTGACTTCCGGGCTTAAGAGCATTGGGGTTGCTGTCTCGAATCCTGGCTGGCTCCCTTCCCTTAAGTGACCTGTTCCCCAACTTTAGGGGCTCTCAGGCTCCCCTATTTTTGAGGATTACCTACGCTCCTTCTCCCGTCCTTTGCTCCTCTGGGTGGGGGTTCTTTTTGGTGACTAAGACGTGGTGTTGGCACTGTCTGAGCCAGGGATGGCAAACTGGCCACTTCAGTCTCAAGACCCACAAAAGGGTAGCTGACGGCACCGAATGGAGGAAAGCCTGAGGTAGAGCATATCCCTGAAGGAAGACCACCACTATGTATCTCCAAAGGATCCTTTATTGACCAGAGCAGGACCGTGGCATTTATATATCTATGTAAAAAAAGTTTGAAGATCTGGCAGGCAGTAATCCCTTTGCCCGCCCGCCACCCCAGCAGATTTTCCTGGGCCCACCCATACACATGGAAGGAGGATCACTGTCCCACCCAGGCCACAATAGTCCCCTGCAGACGAGGGAAAAAGGGGCTTTTCCACGGCCACCCCCTGACATCAGAAAACAACAAGTATTCTCTCAAAGAAAAACAAAATACAGAAATCAATTAAAACATTTAAATATGAAAAACCAAAGGGAATTGGGTGGGAGAGGCAGGAGAGGAAAGGAATTGAAGTTTCTTGGGAAGAAGGGCCTCCCATGTCCCCCTGCCCATTAACGAATGGGCTTGAGGCCTGGGATACGAGGCTCACACAGTGAGTTTGCAGTGACACAGCTCCTTGTAGATCTGCCGGCGAAGTTTGGGCATGTCCTGCTGGGTGAAGCTGAATGGCTGAGACAGGGCCAGGTGCTTGCAGTACTAGGTGTTAACAAAGCAGGCCATGAGAACCACCTACTGAGTATCGCCTTAAGTCAGGACCTGTGCTACACATTTCATATGACATATATCTCATTTGATCTCTCAGGGAACATTTCACAAATAGAAGAATCCAAGGCCCTATAGCCTGGGACTCAGAAATTTCTAAGTCTGACTCTAAATCCAAGATGCTTATTTGGTACATGAAATACCTAGTATTAAAAAGAAAACACTTTGCAATGGGGGTGAGAAAGCAGGTATATGCCAGAGACCAAGGATGAGACCAATGTGGGATGTGAAGCCAGAAAAGAACCAATGAAACCAGGATTTCTGCATTCTAACACGTAAGATTACTCCCTGCTCCACAAGCGGCTGTGAGACAAATAAGTGATGTAGAAAAGCCTCCCATCTCCCTCCCAACCCTTTAATCCAACTGTCATCTGCTTACCTGCAACACAAAGGCGCCACAATCACTGTCATTATTCTGCCTGGCCACGTTCTAGAGAACAGAAAGAAGGTAGGGCCTTTACCTGGTGACTGCTAGGGATGTGACTTCAACTTCTGCCTCCTACCACTATCCCCATCATTAACTCCATGCCCCTTCCTCTAGAAACTTACCATTTTGAAGTAACCTTTCCAACCTTGATGGAAATCCAGCCGGTCTTTCTTCACTGCCTCTGCCTGTAGATACTTGGCAATATGCTATGCAGATGGAGAAATAGACGAAGTTGAACTCATGGTGTGGTGGTCAGGCACCAAGCCCAGGTTGCTTCTCCAGAGACCTCCGAACCCGCCTTTCTGCCTGGAATGCCTTGCCACTGGATGTCCTTCCCAATTCTACCCATCTCTCCCCTTCCCTCACAAACCTTAGGGCAGCGGCGGTTTAGGGTGCGCTGCGAGTCAAAATAGGTGATGGTGCGTCGCCTCACATCAACAGAGATGAGGGACCAATGCACCTCCAGGTGGATGGGGATTAGCAGCAGCTCCTTATTAAAGATGTCCACCTAAGGAGGCAGTGTCAGAGATCAGATAAGACAGCACATGAGTCCTGCCGACTGCCATGAGGTTCTAAAGAATGGAGAACCTGGCTGGCATGGCTCAGTGGTTGAGTGCCGACCTATGAACCAGGAGGTCACAGTTCAATTCCCGGTCAGGACACATGCCCACCTTGAAGGCTCAGTCCCTAGTGGGGGGGCATGTAGGAGGCAGCTGACCAATGGCTCTCTCATCATTGATGTTTCTCCCTTCCTCTTCTTTCCTCCCTGAAATCAATAAAAAGATATTACATTAAAAAAAAAGAAAAAGAATGGAGGAACAGGTGAGGAGCCACATGGGGGAACACAAGACTGTCCCTGGAGTGCGAGGCAAGGCCCAACATCTGATGTCTAGATTCTTGGCTTAGGGAGGAAAGCAAGACAGAAAGTGGTATCAGAACAAACACTCAGCAGCCCAGAGTGGCCAGTTATTTTTCACACGTTAAAGGTACAAGTGCTTGCCCTGACCGGTTTGGCTCAGTGGATAGAGCGTCGGCCTGCGGACTGAAGGGTCCCAGGTTCGATTCCGGTCAGGGGCATGTACCTGGGTTGCGGGCACATCCCCAGTAGGAGATGTGCAGGAGGCAGCTGATCGATGTTTCTCTCTCGTCGATGTTTCTAGCTCTCTATCTTTCTCCCTTCCTCTCTGTAAAAAATCAATAAAATGTATTTAAAAAAAAAAAAAAAAAGGTACAAGTGCTTAGTAGCTAAACACCCAGGCTCAGGGTTCTGGAACCAGACTGCCAGGGTTCAAATCCACTTCTCCATTTACTAGCTTGTGACCATGGCAAGCTACTTAATACTCCCTCTGTCCCATAATAATAGTAGCAAGTGAATATTTAAACGGGAATTATTGGCGAATGCAGCTGTAAGTTATGTTGTGCAAAATTGCGAAGCCTTCAATCAAAATCAATGTTTCATGACATCTGTCATTTGTTTTGACACATCTTTCAATTTTTAGGTTAATTTAATTATTAAAAATTATAACTATTTTTCTAATTTCATCCGCTGATCGAAATCAATTGTTTTATTTCAGTTGAATATCAACCCATTGTAAAAGTAAGATGAAAAAAAGAGAGTTTTCAAGCAAAGATCGAGTTGCAACTGTCCAGTTCTTGATGCATCAAAAGAAAAAGGGAAAGTTGCAGAAAGGTGCAATGACGTTAGCTGCAAAACAATTTAAGTGCAACAGAATGACCGTATCAAGAATTTGGAAACGTGCTTCCAAAAATAATTTTCAAGGAGAATCTTATGCTAATGTTGATTCTTTGAAAAAACAAAACTGTGGACATAAATGCAAAGATTATGGAGAAAAACTTGAAAAACTTAGACATATTCCTCTTAGCAGAAGAGGCACCATATTAGCCTTTGATATTATTTCTCCCAAAATACTGGATAATACGTTTCTGTCACTCAACAAGTTATGCTGGAAGCAATGAAGAACGATGGCTCCAATAATTTTAAGCTCATGCATACAGGGAAAGCAAAGCTTCGCAGCCAAGGGATCCTACCTACAAGTTTAACATGCAGTAACAAAATTATTGAAAAATCCAGAAACTATCTGAACACTCAAAATAAAAGTTAGGAGTACTATTTTTAAATTATTGTTTAATTTAATATAGTTTTTTAATAATAAATGTTGCATTCTATATTTTCTTTTGCTACTATTATTATGGGACAAATTATATTCATCAACTGCTACTATTATTATGGGACAGGGGGAGTAACTCTTTATACCTCAGTTCCCTTATCTGGGGTGAAAATAACAGCACCTATATCACCTATTTGTTATGAGGATTAAACTAAATATCCATAATGCACTAAGAACAATGTATGGCACCCAGTAAATGTTCACCAGTTAACACAACAATCCTTCGAGGATGTTCTCCTGGTCAATCTAACAATGAGATAACTGCAGCTTGAAAAAGTAAAGTAACACGCCCAAGGTCATAGAAAAAATGTAGAGGTGGGACTCAAATACAGGCAGATAATACTTTCCCCAGTAACAGGCATCACCCTTGACTTCCCTCTTTTCTTCAATTCCCACATCCAATCTGTGAGAAAGTCCTATTGGTTCTACTTACAAAACTTTATCCTAGATAAAACCACTTCTATTTCTACCATTACCACACTGCTCCGTTTCTCATGTGGGCTTCTGTGCTACTAAGTTAATCTGCCTGCTTCCACTCTTGCTCCCTTTCATCTCATCATTGAAATAAGAGTTCAAAACATGAAGCACTTCACAGCCTGCTTAAAACTCTTCAATGGCTTCTCAGTATACATGGAATAAAATCTACCCTATCCTCCATGCCTTACATGATCTATTCTCTGACCAAATTTTGTATCATTTTCCCTTGCTCACTGTTTCAACCACACAGGCCCTGGTCCTCAAATGTTCTCTCTCACTCTGTGTCCCATGTACTCGCTGTTCCCTTTGCCTAGAACACTCTTCCCCCAAATCTGCACTTGGCTGGCTCGTCAAGTCCAGCTAACGGAGGCCTTCCCAGATAACCCAGTATAAAGGTCCCACTTCCCATGCTACTACATTGCTCTGTTTTAATTTGTTTATAGCATTTAGCACTAGCTGAAACTTAACTTGCTTATTTATTCTCACCCTATAAAGGCAATGAATTTTTCCTTACTTAACACTGTATCCTCAGTGCCTGGAATGGTACCTAGCACACAGAAGACATTTGATAAACACTGAAAGTTTGAAAGAACAGGTTGAGGAAAGAGTTAACTCTAATTCTTTAAAGGCAAGGTGTTAACATAAGTAGATGTAAATTCATAACTCACGTTTTTGGTCCACCTTTTCACCCCATCATAACCCTTGGTGCGGAGTTTATCGTAAAAGAAACTGTTGAAGAAATGCACCTGTGCCAATGATAGAAAAGAGCTGGATGGAATTAAAAACCTCAGGCCTCCAGTGTCCTCTCATTATGGCTCTAAAGACTGCTTTCAACAACCTGCATCCCAACTGACAGAGAGAGAAAAACCCCCAAACATGTTTGTAACTTTATCTTAGGGCTTCCTATCCCAATTTGTGGGTTAGCCATAGGGGAAAAACACTAAAGATTGGAGGAAAGAAATAGACTTGTTAAATTCAGGACCAAGACTATAGATTTTCATTTAACAGATTACGTTCTACCACCTCTCCCCAGAAACTAGGACCCTCTTTATGTAAAATGGGAGATGAAAGGGACTGAAAAGCTGCTCAGAACTGTGGAAATTCTCCTGGGAACTGAAGTACCTGGTTAGGCCTACCTTTTCAGGGACTGTGTCCATGACCAGGTCTCCATACATGTTCATCACCTGGGGAGAAGATGGGAGGCAACTTGCCACGGAGGCTGTGATATGGGTACAGGGGTCTTCCCATGAAGAGGGCCCCAGACACCCTGCTCCCTCTTGGGCCTGTTTCTCTCCTCCTCACCTGGTCATTGAGCCAGTTCTGTCCATACAAGGTCCCCAAGTCATCCATGGTCAGCACATGCCGCTTATAAGCCACTCGGAAGCCCCTCACCATGGCGTTGCCTGGCATCCGCTGGTAGGACTGGATCAGCTGTAGCACCAGGCCCTTCCTGAGTGGGCCAAGGATGGAGTCACTCAAAAGACAAGGGGGCTAGGGCACACAGAAGTCCCTTCTGTTGTCTAGGATGAGTCTAATCTTCCCCCCTTTTCTGGGTCATGGGTCCCTTTTGAGACCTGCTAAAGGCCTACTCCTCAGAAAGAAGCACACGAATACTCAGGTATACACAGTATTTCAGGATTCCAGGTAAAGACCCTCCCAGGCACTTTGCCTGCAGATTACCCTGCTTCAGTTCTAGCTTCCTCCTTCTTCCCAAGTACATCCTATGACAGAAAAAGCAGCGTTCTCTGCCCACCCCCTAAATCCCAGCCCTCTTCTAAAGGGCATCGCTCTGATGCCTCACCTGGAAGGCGTAGAAAACTCCTGCTGGAAAATGTCCTCCAATTTCTCTACTACCTCATCAGTGCTAAGGGGGATGAGGCTGCCGTAAGTTTGAAGGAATTCATCTAAGATGCCTGAATGCAGGAGGGAAAGAGTACTAGGGTAAGACTTCCAGACTCTGATCTAGGAGTCTGTTGAGGAAAAGAGACTAGGTCCCCTAGGGTTCCTTACTCTGCACGCAGGTCACATGCTCCTCCCGCAGGGGGCTATGCTGGCCAGTTTTCTCCCCGGGCCGCTCTGCCTCTTCTGCAGTGTCCAAATCTGAGCCCTGAAAAAGCTCCTGGGCCACATGGTCCCCGATGCTGCACACATTACTGATGAGGATGCTGGCATCAGGGGGTGCCAGACTTCGCTCCCCTTCTGGCCCAGATGGTCCCCCAAAGCCGTTGGGCAGAGTACAAGAGAGGAGGCCTGTAGGGCAGGGGAACAGGATGGGGATGAAAAATTGGTTCAGATCAAAGGACAATGGGAAGATCAATATAAACTCTTAAGGAAAGGAGAACCTAAAGCATAAGATAAGCATGTCCAAGAGGTTATATAGCGATAGAGAGGAAGAGTTACTAGTTAACCTTTGAACTATGTGGGGGTTAAGGACACTACATCCCCCTCACACATGTACAACTTTTAACTCCCCCCAAAACTCAGCTGTCCCATAGTATCTATGGGGGATTGATTCCAGGATCCCTGTGGATACTAAAATTCACATATGCTCAAACCCCTTATGTGAAATGGTAAAGCACAATGCATATAATCAGGCTTTTGCATCTGTGGATTCCCAACTGCGTACTGAAAATAGTCTTTGAGCTCTAGCCGTTTGCTCAGTGGTTAGAGCATTGGCTTGAGGACTGAAGGGTTGCGGTTTGATTCTGGTCAAGGGCACTTAATTTGATTGCAGATGCAAATTCAGCCCCAGGCCCCGGTTGGGGGGCACAAGTGGGAGGCAACCAATCAGTATGTCTCTCTCACATTGATGTTTCTGTCTCTCCCTTCCATTCTCTCAACAACAACAAAATTTTTTTAAAAATATCCTCAGGTGAGGATAAGCAAAACAAAAAAAGGTCTTTGATTCATGATTGTTTGAATCCCCAGATGTGAAACTCACAGACATGGAGGGCCAACTCCAAATATAAGTGGACTCACTGTTAAAATCTGTATTAAGGGTTAACTGTACTCATAGGAGAAAGCAAGACTAGGGAGTCAGAGAGATGCACCTAGCACAGTACCTGACATATATAGCAAAGGCTCTCAATAAATAATTAGTAAAAACACAGCCTAAATTGTTTAGTGTGATTCTCCAAAAGAGAAATATTCTGAATGAGAATGCCACACACAACCATACAGGTGATGTACACTCCACAACTCAGAGATCCCATCCCACCACTATGAGAATGGCACCCTCTGGAGATGCACCCGCAGGGCCTTTATCCTCAAAGACTGAATGAAGAAGAGGGATTTCAAGTGGACAAGACTGACTTTTCTAAACCATGTCTCCCCTTTTCATCTATGCACAGAATGAACACCTATTTAAGCATTCTGTATCCCAGCCTTGACTACCTCCCCTTAGTTCCTGCTGAAAGTGTGGCTTAAGACATTTCACAGCTATCCTGGACACCACCACCACCACCACCTCGCCCTCATTGCCATCCTACTTTCCTTAGGCCGTTTTCATCACAGCAAGAGGCTCCTGGTTCTCTAGAATCTTAGCCCTCCCCACCCCCTCCTCCACCCTATCCCCACCTTACCCGAGTTAGGGTCCAGAGGAGACTTTGGAGTCCACCTTAATCCATCTTCCTCCATGGGGGGCCCAGAGGGCACTGGTGGAGACCCTCTCACCCCATCCTCAGCCATGAGAGCACCTAGCAGACCCAGCCGAGGGGGAGGTGGCCCCCTGGGGGAGTCAAAACGACAGCAGGGGGATGGCACCTGTGGTGTCGCACCCCCTTCCTGGGGTGAAAGATGGTTCTTGGGGTGTGCAAGGCTCCGCCGCCGGCCCCGGTGGCGCCCCCAAATCTTCCAGTGGAATGTCAGCGAGGTGCTTTTTGAGTAGAGCAGCATCTGGAAGGCTCTCATAGCTCTACGACGGCGCTGTGAGCAGGTTTTTCGATGAGGAGGGCGGGGAGGGCGAGGGCGCTGGATGGCTCCCAGCTGACCCCATCTGGGGGGCAGCCTCCAAGCTGCCACTTCTTCTTCCTCATCTTCCTCCTCCTCCTCCTCTTCTTCCTCTTCACTAGCTGAGGCATCAAAAGAAGGCCGAGGGACAGGGAGGCGTCTGGCTGGCACTGTGTTCCCTGACCCAGGATCTGGCCCAAACCCGCCACCTGATTTGAGTCGAGGTTTGGGGGGTGGGGGCCAACGAAGACGCTCTCGCCTAGGGCTTGAATAAGCTGGAGCTATGCCAGGTCCTGAAGGCTCAGGCCCCCAAGACCCGGTCCCTTGTAGAGTCTCTTTCATCTTCCAGTAGCCTGTAAAACAAAGGAGTGTCAGAATCTAAATATTCTGTACCCCGGATCCTGCCTTTCTTCCTCAACGTGCCTGTTCTGGAATCAGATGCAAATAAACTAGGATTCAGAGAAATGCAAAACGAGAAGTGTGTGTGTGGGGGGCGGGGGGGAGCAAAACTAACTTCAGCTCTTCCTGGTTAACGTGGTCCACAAGGAACCCTCTACCAACTGTGCCATCATCTCTCCCCTACCCAGATAGAGGCAAAGGAGAATGGCTAAAGCAGAAGGCCTTAGGGATCTTATTTGGTCAAACCCAAAATTTTCAGGCTCTATTTCGCTGTTTTAATACCACCAGGCGTGTCCTACTCGAGAGCCTAATCAAGGATATGGTTCAGCCGGGGAACACTGACATGGTACATGAGAGCACAACTTCCAAAAGGAAACCGTGGTCTAGAGAGGAAGAAGCGGGGGAGCGGGAGCATGCTCAGACGCCTCGGGAGGGAACGGGGAGGCCGGCGTTGTGGTGCAGGTGGTAGAGCTGATGCCAAGGGAAGCATGGCAAAGGCAGCCGAAGGAGAGCCAGGGGCTGCCGAGGCACCCGAATCCGGGCGCCGGGGAAAAACGGAGCCGTGCGGCCAGGCTGGCCCAGCCCCCTCTCCGCGGTCCCCGGGGACCAGAACGCGTCCCGGCAGCGGCACCGTCCTACAGGCTCGGGCTGCTCGGAGCGCGGGGGCCTGGAGAAACCCCGTCCAGGGCCCCCTGAGCCCGGGTGAGGTGGGAGTGAGGTCCCGGAAGGGCCGGGCAGGGCTGGGGGGGAAGGGCAGGGGCGTCCTCACCGGGAGCGGTGAAGTCCGATAATCGGTCCGGCTGGCGGGCGTCTCCGGCCTCAGGCTTCCCGGGTTCATTTCCCGGGGACGGGGGCGGCCCCCGCCACTCCTGCCGTACCTCAAGCGCGGGCCGCCTCAGATCGGCTCTCAACGGGCTCTTGGCCGCGCGCCGCGCCCGCCGCGGCCGCCTCTCGCTCTGCTTCAGCTTTCCACCTCCACCGCCTCCCCCTCCTCCTCCTGTTTCCCCTCCCGCGAGCCCCAGGCCCACCGGCGGTGGCGGCGCACGATTACTACGTCACACGGCGAACAGCGCCGGCGCGGCCACCGCGCGCCGAGCCCCGCCCCCCACGGACGTAGCCGCCACGGGCTGGGCCCGCCCCCGAGCCCCGCCTCCGCGCGCCCGCTGACCAGGCTGCGCGCGCCCCGCCGCTCCCTGTTGCGCCTGCGCGTCCCGCCACCGCTGGGCACGGTCCTTTCAG
The DNA here is from genome assembly GCF_000147115.1 of Myotis lucifugus. Taxonomy (NCBI): domain Eukaryota; kingdom Metazoa; phylum Chordata; class Mammalia; order Chiroptera; family Vespertilionidae; genus Myotis; species Myotis lucifugus. The sequence continues at coordinate 281,433 of NW_005871738.1, read as the reverse complement.
CCTGGAGCGCCCGGGCCGAGCCCTGTCGTGTCGTGGGGGCGCCAGGGGCGAGCTGGAGGCAGGAGGTCCGGAGTCGGGGCTGGGGGAAGGCGGTGGGGGAAACGGGTCCGAGGTATCACTTATTCTCTTTTATTAACTTTGAGTAGAACAAAGAGCTCAGGCGTGAGGCAAGACCAGCATCAAGACGTGCGATCGATTCATCCAAGGCTCCCCGGCGACCCGTCTCAGCCCAGAGGGGCTTGGCGTGGCCTGCCCCGCCGGGGATGCCGAGCGTGAAAGGCAAAACCTGGGACCCAAAGAGGAACGTGGCTGCACGGGGACCGTCGTCGTCGTCGGGCATCCCCTGCCGAGTCCCGTAATAAATAGTCCTCTCGTGATGGAAGCCAAGGCGCAGTGGATGGGGGGAAGTGAGGGAGCGGCGAAGAGACAGGATGGATGCCTAGAAGGTGTGGCGCAGGAACCGGGAGTTTTCCTGCGCGCGGGGCGGCTTTGTGCACTCCTGCCGGCAGCGGTTCTCCCAACCGCCGCTAGGGGGCGGTGCTGTCCTGGAAGCATTCCAGGGCCGGAGCAGGTCGAGACAATGCCTGGCATTCTCTCCTCACCCTCCACAGCCCCAGGAATTTGGGGCTAGATCAGAGACAAAAGCAAGATATCCTACCTCCTTTATATTCCTGAAATCAAAGTCTGGGGGTTGGCGTGGAAAGGGAAAGGGAGGAACAGAGATCATGAGTTGTCAGACTGAGGGTTCCAGTTAAACCCAGAGAAACCTATGTGCCTTCCCATCCCCTGTCCTTTGTCTAGTCGGCTTTTGGCTTCTCCCAGCTGTACCCGACCCGCGCTGGTCCTCCAAGCCCAGGACCACCTTCTATAACAATCACAGCTTCACAAACCCCAGGAAGGTGCCGTGTGGAGAGAGGCTAAGTTTTGCCCTTGCGCGGGGGACTGTGACACTCAGAAGGTCCCCTTGGTGTAAATGGAAGACACCTGAGAAGAGAGAGGAAGCAGATGCTCAGGGAAGGACGGCTATGCAGATGCTCTGAGGTTTTGCCCTCCCCCAGCTCAACCTTTTTCTACTTCCTGTAAGGATGTAGGTATTCTCTCCTTCATTCCTTAGGTCCACCTCTACATACACAACCCCCTGCCATAGCTCTCCCACCACTACCCCCAGTCAGATAGGCCCGGCTCTTCTCAGATCCCTCTCCCCACTGCCCACAGAGCTGTTACCTGCGCTGTAGCAGCTGTTGTAGGCCCAGTCTGGGTTGGAGGGCATGCTTCGTATACAGCGGAATAGGGTCTCCTGCTTTCCCTGGCCCTCCCGAGACACCACTTGGCCCATGGTGAAAGTCACATCGTGAAACAGCACCTGGCAGGGAAGGGAGGAGGCGCTGAGGAAAGCAGGATGGTATGGCTCAGTTCTGAGAGGCCTCGGGGCCCTGCCAAGGAACGGAGGAGGGTCTCCTAAGTTTGGTGGAAGAGAGGGTTGAGAGCCCTCAGTATTGGAGCATCAGGCTCTGGAAGAACAGGCTCCCAGGCCCCCATGTGGGGCTCGACGTTCGTTGGGGGTTACCTGGCTATAGAGCAGATACACTCCAGCATCCCAGACTCGAACAACGTATCCTTGGGCCTCCAGACCTCTCCCGCGCTTGAGAGCTGGTTGCCACATCAACTCTGTCACATCAGAGTCCTCTGGAGGTGAGGAGTGCGGCAGTCAGGGCTTCTGTGCATCCTCACTGTCCACCTCTACGATTCTCTCGGGCCGGGTACCAGCCCCAGAGCTCCCAGATCTTTCCTCTCCCCAAAAGCCATTTAAAATAGTGCTCACCCTTGGAGGTCATGTTAAGGGGAACAAGATGCAGAACCGAGTGCTTCCCTGAGGAAAGAAGGAGGAGATCTCAGCAATGCCCACCTACCCCACTTGCCCTGCTGTCAGCCCTCCACCCTCGCCCCGACTTGGGGTGACCATCTCCGAGTCTTCATGCTGCTCAATCACCTCCCACCCCGCGGCACCCCGAAGGCCTCACTCTTCTGCTTATGGGCGAGCGCTGCTCTCTTTCTCCGGGACCTCTCCCCATTCTCCAGGGCTTCCTGGCTGTCAGGGCTCTGCTCGGGGAAAGAGAGTCAGGGTTAGGCCAAGATGCAAGGGTCCCAGGCAGCCTTTCTCCCCAGCCCTCCCCTGCCCAGGAAAGCCCACATCTCAGGCACCTTTCCCCAGCAGCCTGAGGCTTGGTGCTGGCTGTCCTCCAGGATCTGGTAGGTACAAGAAGCATTAATCTTTAACAATTTCCTTTACTGGAATGGCTGCTCTCTTGACCTCCAAACCCGGGACCCCTCTCTTGTACCCACTGCAAACATTGCAGACCCGGAGGCTGGGACCAAGAGTGCCAGAGACGACCCTGCCACCGAGCCCTCTCTCCCGCCACCCTCCGCCCCTCACTCACCTGCTCCTGGAGGCTCAGCCATGGGTACCCTTCCCCCTTTCCAGAGGGCCCTCCAGTCCTCTGCAGCTGGGCCACCTCTCTTCGTAGGATTTGCAGCTCTGTTTGTTGGATCAGCAGAGCCGTGGCACAAGCCACAGCCCCCAAAGCCGCCCCCCAACTCAACCAGAGGGCAACTGAGAGTGCCGGCTCTCGGCCCCGGCCCCCCATGTCTCCCGGGGGCCCTCTGGGGGCTAGAAAGGAAGGCGATGAGGCTGGCATGAGCTGGGGACCCTGCCAACAGCGGTGGCTTCAGGAGTGGGTGGCAAGGAGGTGCAGGCGGTGGTGCAGAAGGGAGAAGGGCGTTACGCAAGGGAGAAATAAAAAGGAACTTGAGAATAAAAAGGAGGGAGGAGGAAAGCAAGCTAGGGCACTGGGTGCTCCTGGCACGCTGCTGTGGGGCCAGTGTTGCTGGGACCCCCACCCTGCAGCCTCCGGAGAATGTGGTGCCAGTCCCTCGAGGAAGCACAGGGCTGCGGTGGCACCCAGGAGGCACCCAGGAGGAGCGGCCAAAGCACAGGCACCCTGGGGCGGCCCCAGCAGTGGGGGAGGGAAGGTTGGCTGGCGGTGGGGCATGGTGCCAGGAGCAGGGATGAAGGGACAAGCTGGGCAGTGTGGAGGGTCAAGGGATGAGGGTGGGAGACCCTCTGGCTCAGGCCGAGGAGCGAGCTCTGGGGAGTTTGCTAGGACTGACTGAAGGTAAGAAGGGAGGGGAGAGGGCCAGCGGGGAGGTCCAGGGTCTCTGAAGCAAGAAACCGGCCGAGCTCTGGGGTTAAGGCCAGGCCGGGTGTGCTGGAATAAGGCCGGCACTGCTCTGTGCTGAACTTGGCAATCACGACTTCCTGTTTCCCGAGAAAAGCTCTTACGTAAGGTTCTGGGTGAAGCGAGAAGAGACAGCCCCAAGCACCCTACCACGGTAGGGTTCCTCCCCGGGATCCTGGGGTCGAGGTTCCCATGTTCCCGGGCCCCAGTGTCCCGCTGACTGACCCTGAACCCTCCTTGAGGCCTGCTCCCACCCCACATCGAGCCGAGCCGGGGCTCTGTGCCAGCACCTGCCCATGTCCCGAGGCTGCCAACAGGAAGGGCCCCTGTTCCGCCCGCCAGGGATTCCCCGCGGGAGGAAGCCCGCCTCCTAGGTAAATGAGGCCACTTCTGCTGGACCTTGGGCAGAGGATTGATTTTGTTTCCTGGCTCTTTGCCTTTCCACGCTCTGCTCACACCTCGGGGGCCGGAGGCCTGTGGGTCCCCCCTCGCAAGCCTGCATGCGGACCTGGAACCCCAGGTGTCCTGCACCCCACGCCCCAGTGCCCAGACCCCCTTCTCAGGGCTTGCAGTTCCCCTGAGGAGGCCCCCTAAACACCCAATAAAGAGAGCAACCATGACTTATTCTCTTTAATTTCTACTTATCAACATTTTGTCACAATAATAATAAAAATAATATCTGTTTTAAAAATCCACAGGGAACTATCAGGGGAGGAACTTGTCTTGGTCCCTTAGCCCTCACATTTGGGAACTCTTGGCCTAGTCCCAGTCTCTCTGGTATCCAGCTTCTCTTAGTGCCTGAGAGGGGTTTTGGGGACCCATCCTCACCCAGAGTATAGTAAACAGTGTACCAGGGGGTGGCAGCCAGGGTGGGGAGTCAGGAGATAAATGGGGGTGTCGAAGATCAGGGGTTTGGGAGCTAGCGAGGTGGAGAACCAGAGGTAGGGGGAGGGCTCTTCAGAGACGAATGGGAATATTTATGTTGCATGGAAAACACGTGAACAAGCCCTGGCAACGTACCCAGGGAGAGGCAAGTCTGAGGGGAGGAGCAGCTTAGGGTGGGGCCAAGGGGACTGGGGTGCTCAGAGAGTTGTGGGGAGCCAGCAGCCTGGGAGAACCACTGCGAGACCAGGGCCCCTCAGTGAACTTGGAAGAGTCCAAAGTAGGTAAGGAAAGGGGCAGCCTTGAGATGGGCCCAGGGGAGGGTTCGGATCCGTAGGGAGGACCCAGGCCGCAGGGGCAGCAGCCCAGACACCTGGCAGAGACGGAGCTGAGACCCGTGGGAACTCGCAGTGGCAGAGAACTCTTCCAGGCATCGCAGGGCCAGTGTGTCGTCCACGAGCAAGTCCAGCTTCAGGTAGACAGCCTTTCCGTCATCAAAGTGCACCTGGGGGCAGGGAGGGGCGGGGGCGGAGTCCAGGCCTCGCTTGCCCTCGTCTCCATTTCACGTTTCCTTGGAGCCCCAAATGTCCCCCCCACCCCACCCCCCGCCCCAACCCCAAACTGCCCCACCCCGCCTTTAGCTTGCCCCCCCCTTCCAAATCCAACCCTCTTCCTCAGTTCCTGCTTCACCCACGGAGCCAGGGGGGGCTTACCTGACAGTACAGGTAGTAGAGCCCAGCCCGGGTGACCGTGAATCCCCCGCTCTGGCGGTCATAGCGCAGCGGGTTGGAGCTGTTGATTTTGGCCTCCTCCCAGCCACTCACCGTCCCCGTCCACACCTGAATGTGGATGTTCAAAGAGAGGGAAAGTCCCCGCACAGGCCTCGCACGGTCCCCGGGCACCCTTGGAAGTGGTGGAAACTTTGGAGGCCCACCTGACCCAGAAGATCCACAGATGGCCCAGGACAAGGGAGGACCCAGGGCCTGGGGGCCCCTAGTGTCACGGGAAGTTACTGTGAGGAAACCTGACCTATGTGACCAGAACCACGCACAGCCGGCTGTCACCAGCCAATTCTGGGGAGAAGAGCAGGACTGAGGGAGAAGCGTGGGGGCCTTTATGTTTTGAGTCTGTAGTGTTCACCTCTTTTCCTTTGAGAATGTATACACATACATTACTTGAATCACACATTACTTGGATTATTAAAATTTTTAAAAAAATGGTACCCAAATATTCATCAACTGATGCATCGATAAGGAAAATTGTATATATCCATACAATGGGATATTATTCAGCCTTAAGAAGAAATGCTACGAACTATGAAAACGTTATGCTAAATGCTTTCAGTCATAAAGGACAACATAGTATATGATTTCTATGAAATGTCCAAACATACAAATATGGAGAGACAGAAAGTAGATTAGTGTTTGCTTAGCACTGGCAGCCTGTGGGATCGGAGAAATAGGGGATCATGGCTAAAAGGTACAGGTTTTCTTTTTGAGGAAATGAAAATGTTCTAAAATTACTATAGTGATGGTTGCACAGCTGTGTAAATATACTCAAAACCATTTCATTGTACACTTTAAATGGGTGAATTGTATGGTATGTGAGAACACCTTTATCTCAATAAAGCCATTACAAAAAAAAAATCTAGCCCTGACTGGTGTGCCTAAGTGGTTAGAGCATCAGTTGGTGCACGGCCCAGGGTTCGATTCCTGGTCAAGGGCACATACCTGGGTTGCAGGTTCACTCCCCGCCCTGGTCAGGCAGGTGCAGGAAGCAACCAGTTGATGTGTCTCTCTCACGTGGATCTCGATCTCTCTCTCTCTCTCTCTCTCTCTCTCTCTCTCTCTCTCTTTCTCCCTTCTTCTTCCCCTCCCACCCTCCCTTCCACTCTCTCTGAAAAGCAATGGAAAAAATATCCTTGAGTGAGGATTAACAAAAACTTTTTTTTTTTAATCTAGAGCTAGGATAATAGAAAATTGCAAAGAAGATAAATAATAAAGTGATAGAACAGGACCTCAAGTGGCTTCCCAGGCTCTCCACAGCCCCGCCACCTACCTCTCCAATCTAATCTCACACGCACCTCCCATTCACAAGGCTCCACCCACTCTGGCCTTCTTTCTGTTCCTGCTGAGAACCAAGTTCCTTGTCCCTGCAGGGCTCTGTACTGTTCTTCCCTCTTCTCAGAACACTCTGCCTGCCCGGCATCTTCGGTCAGTCAGGTCTCAACCCATCTGAGAGGCCTTCCCAGGCCACCCAGGTTAAAACAGCCAGACTCGGCCCTGCCTCCGTTAATCTCTTCACCACATCACCCTGTTTCTTTCATAGCAGTTGCCAACATGGGAAATCATCTGGCTTATTTTATTTTAATTTTTATTTATTTTTTAGAGAGAGGAAGGGAGAGGGATAGAGAGATAGAAACATCGATGAGAGTCATTGATCGGCTGCCTCCTATACGCCTCCTACTGGGGATCTAGCCCACAACCAAAGTACATGCCCTTGACCGGAATCGAACCCCGGACCCTTTAGTCCGAGGGCCCACGCTCTTTCCACTGAGCCTACGGTTAGGGCTCATCTGGTTTATTTATATATGTGACAGTTTGGAGTCCGACTTCCCTAAAAGAGCAGGGACAACGGTCCTATTCACCACTGTGTCCTTGCACCAGGACCTAGGCCTGCTCTGAGTGGACGCCCAGCAAACACTGGTGGGAAGATAGAGGGAAGGAGATAAACACGGACGACAGCTCTTTGTTTGGGTCCACAGGCCAGTCTCCTGGACCGAAATGGCTGATCTCTGCAGCCTCAGCAGCTGCCTTCCTCAACCCCTCATCCTCTGCTAGCCCCAGCGCCCCATCCTGTTACTGTCTCAAGGAAAATGTAATGCTCTCTGGGCATTTTCAGCCTCACCTATGGGTTACTGTGGCCTTTATTGCACAGACTCGGATCTGAGTCTCCAGCCCTGCCCCTTCTCATCCTGCCCCAGGCACCCCAAACTCATCCGAACCAAACTGAGCTTGACCTGCCACCCCAAACTTAAAAAAAAAATGTTTTTATTGCCCATGCTGGTTTCGCTCAGTGGATAGAGCGTGGGCCTGAGGACTGAAGGGTCCGGGGTTCAATTCTGGTTAAGGGCACATGCCTGGGTTGTAAAAAATGTTTTTATTGATTTCAGAGAGGAAGGGAGAGGGAGAGAGAGATAGAAACATCAATGATGAGAGAGAATCATTGGTAGGCTGCCTCCTGCACGCCCCCGACTGGGGATCGAGCCCACAACCCAGGCATGTGCCCTGATCGGAATCGAACCGAACCTGAGTTCCTGGTTCATGAGTTGACACTCAACCACTGAGCCACACTGGCCGGGCACCCCAACTCCAAACTTGCTTTACTGTCTTTATTCCACGTTTGGCTCATGGTTCTACCTCCCATCAGGTACATGTCTCCCTCTCCTTCACCAACTTTATTCCCCCATCATCACCAGCTGCTAGCAACTCTGCCACTTAAACAGCTCTGTCCCATCTCCCTTCCAGTCTGGCCCCGGCCACATCTCACAGAGTCTTCTCAGCCTCTTCTTTCCAAATGACTCCGTTTCCAGCCTCGCTTGCTCACATGCACATTGTCCAGCACACAAGCACACTCTAGCCGGGTCCAAATCCCAGCCCCACCACTTAGTATCGTCATGACCTCAGACAAGTTAAGTGACCTCCACCTATAAAATGACCAGACTATCTGTAACTAAGATTCATGTAGTATTCCTTATCACTGAAAGGATGGAACTTTTCCTTCATCCACATCCCCCTCCACCTACTGGCCCATTTCTCTGCTCCTGTTACAGAGAAACTTCTGGAAAGGGTTGTCACTGTCTCCAATTCCTACTTCAGATTTTTTCTTAACCCAATACATGCTGGCTTCCATCCTAACTATGCCACAGAACTGCCCCGGTCAAGGTCACCGGTTGACTTTTTATATTAGCAAACCCGCAGTGATTTCTCTGTTCTCATCTCATGTGACCTCTCAGCTGCCTTCAACAGACAGCCACATCCTTCTTGAAACTGTGTCTTTTTTTTTAAGTTTGAAGAGCATTTTTTTTCATTATTATTATTTTTTAATCCTCACCCGAGGATATTTTTTCCATTGATTTTTAGAGAGAGTGTGGAAGAGAGAGGGAAAGACAGAAATATTAATGTGAGAGAAACACATCAACTGGTTGCCTCCTGGATGCACCCCGACCAGGGCCTGAGCCAGGGAGGAAGCCTGCAACCGAGGTACATGCCCTTGACCAGAATCAAACCCAGGACTCTTCGGTCCACAGGCCAATGCTCTATCCACTGACCCAAACTGGCTAGGGCGAAACTGTGTCTTATCTCAGGTTCCATGACACTACCCTCCCGGGGTTTCTTCCTCTCTCTCTGCCTGGTTCTCCTCCTTGGCTCCACCTCTAGGTGTCCAAGGGCTTCACTCATGGGGCTCTTCTTTCCACTGGTGTCTCATCCAGTCCTATAGCTTTAAATACCATCCACATGGCAATGACTCCTGACTTTATTAGCCCTGGCCTAGCCTGAGTTTGTCTACTACGTCCAGCCATCTATTTGTGGAACTCACTTTTTATTATCTATCTGCTTGTTTAGTATTAGATTTCAAATTTAATTATTAATATGCATGCCTCCCAACCTATTTCTTCCCTGGTTAGCCCCATGTTAGCAAATGGCATCATTCTTCCCAAAGATGCCCAACTTAAAAATCTACAAGTCATTTCCGATTCCTCCCTTTCCCCTATCCTCCACAGCCAACCAACAAGCAAGCCATATCTTCAAGCCACATGCTTACTTCTCTCCGCCTCAGCTGCCAGCCTCTAGACCAACTCACCCTTATGTCTTGCCTCCTGGCCTGTCACATGGAAGGGCATTCCAAGTCAGGGAACAATATGTGCAAAGTCCAGAAGAGGAACATTGGTGGGGAAGGGGAGTCAGCCCAACACGTGTGGAGAATTCATAAGGATGTGCAGGGAAAAGAGGTTGAGACCATGAAAGCCTGGAAGCCAGGCAGAGAACAATGGAATAATGAAGATGAGGTTTGGTGGGGGGGGCTTAGCTTGGCAACACAGGTGGGACAGAGTAGCGGGTAGGAGAGTTTGGAATGGGCAAAGATTTAGACTGGGTTTGAGATTCCAATGTCAAGGTGCTGAGGTAGGGGGTATGGTAGGGCTGGAAAAAAAGAACAGTGCCCGGCCAGCGTGGCTCAGTGGTTGAGTGTTGACTATGATCCAGGTCACAGTTCGATTCCCAATCAGGGCACATGCCTGGGTTGCAGGCTCGATCCCCAGTGTGGGGCTTGCAGGAGGCAGCCAATCAATGATTCTCTCTCATCATTGATGTTTCTATTTCTCTCTTCCTCTCCCTTCCTCTCTGAAAGCAACCAAAAGAGAAAAGAAGAACAGAAACTAGAAGCATTTTGAGAAAAATGATCCGAGCATGAAGATGTGGAGTGGAAGGACAGGAAAAAATCTAAGGTGAAGAAGAGTGAGAAGGTGGGCTGGTGGTTTGGTGGGAGAATCTGCCTGGGTCTGGGAGCGGAAGGAGTCTTCCTGGGGTCCCGTGCCTGGATCCCAGAGAAAGTCCAAGTCTGGGAGCTGAGAGAACCGAACCCTGAGGACTTTCCCGAACTGGCTTCTGGGGTTCTGAGGCTGAAGGCAGGGATGGGGGTGGTCAAGGTTTTGAGGGGCCCCTTTTCCAGGAGGCCAGTGCTGTGGGGGTCAGGGAAAAGCACAGAGGTGGAGACAGGGTCTTACCTGCTTGTGCTCCATCCTGTCCAGGCTGTGGGTGAACTGTAAAACACAGGAAGGGTTGGTGCGACCTGCCCTGCCCCTCTCACCCCTCCTCCCTGGGCACGGCTCACCCGTCACCCACCTTCATAGTGGGCTGCAACCACTCTGCGGGCCCGTGTTTTCCGGCCTTTAGGTGCTGAGAATCAAGGAAAGACAGATGGGCAAAGCAGACTCCACATATCTGGGGGCCAGGAGCGACTCCCCCAGCCCCAGTCCCCTCTAAGAACCCTGGCATCCTCATTTCTGTCCAGATTTCTGGCCTCAGAACCTCATGCCTTATCTTCCTACATAAGCAGAGCGACTATATAATTTATCATCCAAACTGGATGCCTCTGAGAGCAGAAAGGGTGCTATTAATAATCACACTGAGATAACAGGTGTAAGCCAGGCCAGTCCCCCACAAACCTGGATATATGGTCACATGGTTATCCCATTCATAAGTTTTTGCTTACTGGGGCCTAGGCTTCTGACTTCCCCACTTTGTCTCTACAGCATGACTCTGACCCTCCTCCCCCTTTATTCTCTGTGTCTCAGTGTCTCCATTCATAAAGAGGAGAATGGTTTTTGCTCTGCCCACTCATACGGCTGTTATGATGAACAAAAGCAATAATGAATTCAGAAGCCACTAAGGTTGGGATAAAGAGATGCTCACCACTTCGGCGAGGCCGAACCAGCTGATTCAGGAAAGGCACAGGGTACTGGCCCTCCTCCGACTGGGGATTCAGTTCCTGGGGGAAGTGAGGGCAGGGCTGACTCAGAGCCTTGCCAGGGATTCCCAGAGACATAAACTGAGATCGACAGAGGCCGTTAGGAGAGGCACAGACAGGCACAGGAGTCTTAGGGAGGGACGGAGCGCTCAGCCAACAGTGGCCGAGGCCAAGGGGAGGCAAGTTTCTGGGGTCAGGTCTCAGCCCTCACGCCTCTCAGAGACCAGCCACACTTCCCCAACCCCACAACCAAGTGCAGACCCTGCAAGCGATTGGCCCATTGCACACAAGCCCACACTCAGTCAGAAAACACGGTGGGTAAGCACCCTCCACAGACAACCAGCATCCCTCCTCCACCGTATCTCACACTCCCACTTCACCCTCAGCCAATAGCACGTTCACTCTGCTGACCAAACCCCGCACCAACCCCTCACACAGCTGTCACCCTCTCTTGCCCATAGACCTACGAACGAACGACACAGCCAGGGCACTCCCTGCACCCTCAGCTCACACACACTTCCCGTGCCCAGCAGCCTGCCATCAGCACCCACAGCCACTCACCAGAGGGTCCTGGTCCTCTTCTGCCACTAGCTCCCCCTGGGCAGGCTCCTGCTGGGAAGGAGGTAGGGTCACCCTGTCCTCCACCTGACAGCTCACCCTCCACCCATCTCCCTGGCCCCTTGTCCTCAGCCCACGCAGTCTCATAAACTGCTCTGTAGATTTTGCTCCTAATCGCCCCGGGAGGGGTGTGCAGCAGGGCCTCACCTGAGCAGAGGACGATGCCCGGCTCCCCAGGCTGACCACGGCCAGCAGGAGGCCAAGGCAGGCCAGCGCCAGGCCCAGGCCCAGCATAAGCGGGGCCAGCAGGGCGGTGCCCGGCTCCCCCGTGCGCCCCCTCTGCCTCAGGCTCCGACGGGCAGCCATGGGGGCGGGGGCTGTTCCTGCCTCACCGCCCCCCCATCCCGGGACCCGAGGGATCGGGGGAGGGGGAGCCGGCGGGAGGATCGGGCTGGGGAGAGGGAGGGGCAAGGGAAACCAAGCGGGAGGGCGGGGATGAGGACAGGAAGCCGGACACTGTTTGTGTGGTTGCCTCCAGCTGCTCTCGGAGCGAGCGGACTGCGCTCTGCTCAGCACAGAGCGATTCCCTGCGAAGAGGCACCCTCCGCCTGGGCGCCTGGAAGCAGGGCGAGGTTTGTGAGTGTGCAGCCGCCCGAGATGGGGTGTGCAGCCCATGGCTCTCCAGGCAGAGGGCAGAGGGAGTGAATGAAGGCAGAAATGAGCAGAAACGCCACCCAGGTCCGGGTGAGGGTGGTCATGCTACCAGACACCTGCGACTCTGCTGCGACCCAGCCCTGCCTGTTCCCGGACAGGGGGCCTGGCCGGAGCGGGGCTGCAGGGCCAGCCAGTACTGTGCGGGCTCTTGACTTCCTGCAGGAAAGATTTAACCACACACGTTCAGGTGATGATGAGGGTAGCAAGGACGGGCTTAGCATAGACGAGGCAACCGGAGAACGGAGAACGTTCTAGGAGAGAAATGAGCGGGGCGGGGCTGCTTTAGCTCCCTGGGAAGTCAGAGAAAAGGGGGGCCTGGAGACAGGGTCAGGGGGTGAGCCCAAGACCAGCTGCTGCTGCTGCCCTTGGCTTCCTGGTTGCAAGTCTCCTGGGGACCGTTAGAGTTTAGGATGCGCAGGCCTGTTGAGGGAAAAAGAGGGAGGAGGGAAAGGCACGGGGTTGGGTCCTTTGTCTTGAGGGATTTTGATCTCTCGCAGGCCTGAACCTTAGGGGAGGTCTCAGGGGAGCGTTTCAGCAGATTGTTCATCAGTTTTCCAGGTGATGGTCTTTCAAGGTCATGGTCTCTACTGATCAGTCAGCAACAGGGCTGAGGTCCTGGCATTGCTCGCCTGGTTTTGCTGCTTTTCTGGGCCTGGAGCTGAAATACAACTGAGGCCTAGCTGTTATCTCTAGGGCGGTGACCTTCGTTATGTGGCTGTAAATTGCTCGGCCTGTTTGTTCAGCTCTGTCTCAGTTTCCCCATTCAACTTGCCAAAGAATTTTCCTAGCTTCTTACTATCCTGTCTCATTCCACCTTCAGAGACTCCCATCCCTGGAATCTTTTAGGGGTGATGGGAAAGGAGGCTTTGTCTTTAGTAACTGCTTCCTGCTGACAAAGGCCGTAGTCACTGCCTATGTAGGCTACAGGTGTCTTGTTATGCCCAGATTTTAAGATCCCCAATAGACCACACCAGGGAGCCAGCCGTGTCCGATGCAAAAGCAGAGTCTTTTATTCAAACCCGGGCTTGGCTCCCCTACCCTTCTTACTGACACAGCAGCAAGTAGCAGAGAGAGGGCCAGCCCTGTGGGGAGAGAGGTTTTATAGTAAGGGGAGGAGAGAGGACTGTGGGCCCTGCTGATTGGCCAGGCGTATCTCGGTATCTCGTTACACAGGATGTGATCGTATCTATGGCGCGCACTTCCCTTGATTGTCATTGGTTAGTTTAAAGAAGTCCTGGGTGTGGCTAGCAGAGGCTTGGGCTTCCGGGAAGAAGCCTTGCCGAACACATGGCTGCCCAAAGATGGAGGACCCAGGGTAAGATGGAGGGCGTAGTCCTTGCCCTTTCAGTCTCTCCCTGCCTGATGTAAGGGAGACAAGGAATGGGATTTGAGACTGGAACTGAGAGGCTGTCAGCTGATTCTTCCAAAGTAGGGATGGGCCAGAGTCCCGGAAGCATCATCATCTTGATATGGAATTGTTGTATCCTAGAGGTGACAAATTTGGCTAGAAGGTTTTGACAAGAAGGTTAAAAAGGCATGGCCTAAAAATGAGGAGGAAAATTATAGTAACTACAGGTCTGAGGAGAGGTAAGAACCAGGTGATAGAAGGAGGGACCGACTTTACAGAGTCCCCAGGGACTCTGTAAATTATACTTAATTTACAGAGTTTATTATACTTAATTCAAATTAGAGTAAGGGGGTATATTCTAAGATCTCACTTCTGAAGCAGCTTACCCAGTGCACCGACAGGACACCTCTACACCTGAGAGCTCCCTGTTTGAACTTGGCTCTGAATCTTTGCAAGTTCCTTGCTAAGGCAGGCTGAAATTTCTAGAATATCCATTTGAATAAAAATATATGTATATAATGGAACAGTTTAATTAAAATGTATGTATTAAAATAGAACATAGCTATTATTTTATTTGGCAAATCTTCCCATGTAGACTTTCCAAATGCTTCCAATTTCAAGCATATCAAAATAGGCCTAATTAGTTCAAAAACTTCTTTTACAAGGAGAACAAATCCTTGAGGCATTTCAGGGGTTATTGGAATAACTCAAAGTCACTTTGTTAGGGGCAGAAATAGAATATTGGGGACCAGCTATAACTGTAAGAAACATTAATCATGCTCTGTTAACCGTGATTGTTTTGTTCTGCACATTCTAACCTGGCTGGGAATGGCGCTTGGGACCTGGGAGCTCAACAGGGACCTGGGAACTCTACATCCTCTACACCCAGGAGCTGCCTATTGTCATAGAAAGATGAACAACCTTGTTGCAGAAACCTGAGGCGCCAGCCTTTTACATACCCCCAGGCCTTTGCAGACCCCCAGCCCACATTGCCTGTAAACTGTCCATTTTGCATACCCATTCTTATCCTTTTTTGCCTACTTCCCCAAGTAATCTTTGTGACAGGTGAAGTATGGTAGCAATCATCTCAGGTAGAAACTGTAGTTTAACTCTAACCCTGATGTTTGGCTTAACAATAGAAAAGTTATTTTGATTTTCTGAATTATATAAATCATCCCATTCGATTGAATGCCTTATTGATTGTAAAGTGAATATCCCATTGATTGTGATCTTACTGGTTTTAGAAAGCACATTCCTCTGTACCTGGGAACCAGGACAGCACAATTATCCCAAGACCCGAGGGTTCCAGATAATGTGCCCCTGTCAACTCAGTGGTCCCAAGACCAGAGGGCTCTAGATAATGTGTTTCTGTCAACTCAGTTGTCTGAAGACCCAAAACTAGAATTATTCTTTGTAGATAACTAATTGGCTCTGGAAGGGCAAGGACTATGCCCTCCATCTTACCCTGTGTCCTCCATTTTTTGGGCAGCCATGTGCTCAGGAAAGCACCTCTTCCTGGAAGCCCAAGCCTCTGCTAGCCACGCCCAGGATTTCTTTAAACTAACCAATGACAATCAAGGGACGTGCGCGCCATAGATATGACCACATCCTGTGTAACAAGACCTGACTTGCACCTGGCCAATCGGCAGGGCCCACAGTCATCTCTCCTCCCCTCACTCCACTCCCTATTAAAAACCCCTTTTTTCCCATGGGCGGTCTCTCTCTCTCGTCTCGCCGTTGCGTCGGTAGAGGCTGGGAGCCAGACCCGGGTCTGTAATAATAATAAAAGACTCTGCTTTTGCATCAGACTCGGCTGGCTCCCTGGTGGTCTATTGGGGATCTTGAAATCTGGGCATAACATTTGGGGGCTCGTCCGGGATCCCCAAGACCATCCAGGGGCCCCGATCCGAAGAGTCTGACTGACCGAGGTAGGTGTCTGTGTCGTTGTGTGTTCTGTATCTGTCCTGTGTGAGCTCACTTCTGAAATCTGTAATTGCCCGTAACGGTGTAAGTGGACGCACTGGGGGATCACGGGCGGGAGGAGTCGGGGGACGCCTCGACCCTCCATCTGGAGGGGTGTAGTTTTGCTTCTGCGGAGTTGGAAGGTCTGTAAGAACCCCTCAATCTGAGACAAGGCGGGTCACTCCCGCTGGTTGGCGCGCAGCCATTGTCTAGCTTGCGGTTTTTGCTTCCATGGAGTTGGAAGACTGTATTTTCAAGCCCTTTAGTTGTTTGTGTTTGTGTTTTTTTCGGTTTTATTTTGTGGACTTGCTGGACGGACGTTATGACAGACTCAGACTGCTCCCTTGGGTATTGTGATTGATCATTTCAAAGAGATTAGGGGAGGCTATAGAGCTCCCTCAGGAATTGGGAAATTGTTAGGAATTAAATGGATTGTTTAAACTCTGAATGAATGTCTGGTGAAAGTGTGTGAGTGTGGAGGGAGGGGGCCTGCCCTCTCCCCTCCTTTATGTGGCTAGCTGAGTATGCCTAGTATGAAGTCTGGATGATAGAAGTTAATCTATTAATTGAAAATGCCTTATATTTTATTTGAAATGTATCCTTAAATGTAAAAGTTTTGATTTGAAAAATGCTAAGTATTTAATTTGCTACCTAAGATTTAAAGCTCTGAAAGTTTAAGGTCTCTTTTCTTGCCATTAAAAAGTTTATTTTGGTGGAGGGAGGGGTAGACACACCCTTCCCCTAGCATACAGGTAATCTATTAAGCATGACTTTGGGAAAAATACACCATCTGAGTCATTTGCTGAAACTTCCCCCAAAGCAGGATGTGGGGGAAGGGAAGAAAGAAGCCCACGTGGCCATCCAATATGGACGTCACTCCCCAAGAAAGCCACTTCTTCACCTCATCTTCGCCATCTTTATCTATTTTTCCAGCTAATGACTTAATGCATCCGGGATTTCTGTGCACATGTAAAAGGAAAAGGCCAGTTTAAAAACAAGTGCGCATAGTTTTGAGCTGAACTTGACCTTTTGCTGTGTACAGAATAAAAACCCAAGACTGTTTTGGCCTTAAAGATGGCGGAGATGAACCTGGCAAAGAAATACAAGCTGGTTTCCCAAAGCGATTTAAAGCAGCTCTTTTGAAATTTTCCGCCCTGAGGCAAGTACCACCAGGAAGTTGATAGTCAAGTTTACATGTGAATAGCTATGGATTTGCTTCTTGACTTCCTCAGCAGGAAAATTGTGACCATTTTGAAATTTAGCAGCTATGCCAGGCTTATTGGCTGGAAACTTAAAACTTTTAAGTTCAAATCATCTATGGGGCAGGAAGTGTGCTTGCCTCTCGGATTTATTTTTAAGCTAATCTCTTAAATTTAGAAAACCTTGCTTTCCTTAAACTAAGGACAATTAAAGTTTATGTCAAAGTCTTTAAAAAGAACTGATAGCAGTAATCCAATTTCTAAAGTAAAATACGATTATTTCAGGTAGAAACTGGTTTCATCTGATCTTAGAGGGCACATTTTTCCTTTACCTGGGAGGGACAGCGCAGCTGTCCCAGGGTCGAAGGGCTCCAGTTAACTTACCAACTCAGTGTTCTGGAGACCCAGGACATGCCTAAGTTTAACCTAGGTTCTAGATAATGTGTTTACCCAAAGCTGTGGTTATATATGTACAATGTTAATTATTTTTGGTTTTGGATTTGTTTGTTTGTTTGTTTGTGATGAGTACCGTTTCTATCTGGATGAGACATAGGTCAAGAATCCTGTCCTGGGATGTGGGAAAGGGAGGCCCCCACATCTGTTCCTGTCAGGCCCCCATCAGGGGACTTGGGCAGTGTTCCTGTTATCTGCTCAAGATCCCAAGACTGTAAAAGTACTTGTTCACTGAAAGGGTGTAAGTGTAAATTTTTATTTGATGTTTGTATGTCTACTTAGGTATAATTATTTGTTCATGTGAGTGTGGAAGTCTGCGGAAAAAAACACACGCTTGATTTCTTTGAGGCTGAGTGCTCTAACCGATAGCAAAGCGCCCTGAGCGGCCGCTGGAATCTTTCCCTAAGGGCGCTTGCTCTCTGTCAGAGGGTGGAATCAGCCCGCCTAACTAGTAAACATCTCTGTCTGTTTGTTTGCTGGGAACTTTGATTTGCTATGTGATATTCTGTGCTGGGTTAGAATTTTGGAATTCTGGTGTAAATTTAAAAGGTATTTGTGACTTTTCTAGTCTGATTTGGACATTTAAGGGTAGGGCTCACAGTTCCTCAGGGCAGAGATTTCATGGGCCCTTCCCCCTGCCTGTGCTGAATTAGATAATACAGGCCAGTGTCATTTGGCTTGCTGGTTAAAGGAAGACAATGGGCCTTGGAATCTGTAAAGATGGGCGGTAATGAAGCTGGTCAAATGTACTGAAAGGGTTTGATACCTGTTGCTGCTAGCAAAGGAGGGGCTGATATCCCCTTCTAGTGCACTCCCTTGAAAGATGCCTGGTTACTGCTCTGCCACAAAGGGCACAAGTAACGCAGGTAGTAACCAGGGCTATTGGGACAAATTGGAAATTACATTGTGCTTATAGACCCCAGAGTCCAGGGTAGGTAGGAAAGAACCATGGAAACTGGCGGGGACTGGGTGGCTCTCCTATCATGTTTAGCAGGCCACCCCCTATCATTCCTAACCTTAAAGCTGACTTTCTTGCTGCAAGAACTCTCTCTTTCCTTGAGAGGGCTCCAGAGGGTGCACGAGGACATTTGGCCGCGCCTCAGCGTCATCTACAAGACCAGCCCAACCCCAACTCCTCATCAACACAGACCAGGAGATTGGGTCTACGTCAGAAGGCACCGCTGGGAGACCCTACATTGGAAGGGTCCCTACACCGTGGTGCTGATGACCCCCACCGCTCTCAAGGTAGACAGCATCACAACCTGGATCCATTACACTCACGTCCGGTCAGTGGACCCATCCATGATCTGGGAAGACTTCGTCACCAAATGGAGTGTTTATCGAGATCAATGCAACCTGCTCAAGCTCAAGCTACGGCGTGCTCAACCTGCCTGATGCTGGTAACATTGAATAGACTTAAATAATGCCTGCATCTTCATGGACATGGCTCCAAAAAGACAAGGACAATTCATAGGAAGGTCAGGAATAGACTTTAATATCACATGTTTAGTAGCAGAAGATTTGGCTGCCTGAAGCTGCCATGATGCCAATATTATGTTTCATTGTATTGATATGTTATATTGACCTTTAATTAATTCTCTTGCAGGTTTGAATGTATGTTGGCTGTCCTAGAAGGGGACTGTGTGGGGTGAACCCCAAAAGTAAAGGATGTCTAGCTGCCAAGAGGGCAGGTGCCCAACTGGGCAGGGAAGGGTGCCCATCAGGTTTTGGTCTCTGTTGAAAGACAGTTGACAGTTGGCAGCCTGTGTACTGCTTGCAGGCCTGCGTAACCATGCCCATGTCAGGGGTAGTAAACTGGGAAAGGCCTATTTAGAATAGAAGGTCTAAGGCATGGTTATGCATAGAAAGAAAGTTTAATGCCAACAATTACTGTTTTGTTATAACTCTAAAAAATTCATAAAAAGAAATTGGCAAGGAAAGTCAGAAAATCTTAGAGTAGATCAGTATGTTTTTCTCCTTATGTAATTCCTCCGAAATCTGGAAATGCTAAATAAGTCATGGCAACACATTTCTTTGCATAGATTCAATAAGACTGGTTCCTAATAGTGGTTTTATTAACGGAAAACTTTGACTGGAGTATCATGTCTTAAAGAGCCCTGTCTGAGCTCTAAAGACTTGAAGCCAGTAAGAATGCCACAAAGAAAGCCTGGTATCCTGCTTGGAAGCCCTGGAGATGGCTGGCGCTGAAGCGTCAGGCCCATGCCCTACCATCTCTGGCGGTTGGTAAGAGTAGAAGGGGAGCAATAAAGATGCCTCTGCGTTCCTGCGGAACCCCCACACACTCTGGGCCGTAACGGGTAGGAGGGCTACTGAGATGGGCCTTAAAGCCTGGAGCATGGGCTCAGGTGGAGTTGCTACAGGTGAAGGATTCACCTAACTCAGCAGATACTGCAGGCAGGCCTGATGGCTTGGCTTCCTGGCCCTACGGGGCACATTAAGATTCAACCATGAGATTTCAGCAAAGGTAGTCAGTTACCATTCTTGTTGTGTTTATGCAAACATCAGGACAGTAGATAAATTAATCTTGATTTGGCTTTTTGATAGCCATGAAGGAATTTTAAGAAGAAAAATCCTATTTCAATAGAAGTTGTTAAAGCTAAAAATGAGTTCAGTTGATAGTTCTGTGTGCCCAGTATGGGCCTCTAGCAACGGTGAAATAAAAATGCAGTCCGTCTCATGATTGAGCCGGAAGTTCCAAGACAAAGGGGGGAATGAAAGGGCAAGGACTACGCCCTCCATCTTACCCTGTGTCCTCCATTTTTTGGGCAGCCATGTGCTCAGGAAAGCACCTTCTTCCCGGAAGCCCAAGCCTCTGCTAGCCACGCCAAGGATTTCTTTAAACTAACCAATGACAATCAAGGGACGTGCGCCATAGATATGACCACATCCTGTGTAACAAGACCCGACTTGCACCTGGCCAATCGGCAGGGCCCACAGTCATCTCTCCTCCCCTCACTCCACCCCTATTAAAAACCCCTTTTTTCCCACAGGCGGTCTCTCTCTCTCTCTCTCTCTCTCTCTCTCTCTCTCGTCTCGCCATTGCGTTGGTAGAGGCTGGGAGCCAGACCGGGGTCTGTAATAATAATAAAAGACTCTCTGCTTTTGCGTCAGACTTGGCTGGCTCCCTGGTCGTCTATTGGGGATCTTGAAATCTGGGCATAACAGGCTCAATCTCGCTTCTGTAACTGCTTTGTGCAAACCAAGGTCCTCATTCCAAACCCTGGGATGTAATCAATACCTTTGTGATCTTTGTCTATATAAATCTGATGTTGGGGCTGGGGAGGGCACTGCGAGATTTGGGAGAGCGAAATGCCCCTCGTAGTCCCGGATTGCAATAAATGTGACTCTTTAATTCGACTTCTTGAGGCGTCCTTCTGTGATTCGCAGGGTACATTTCAACACAGGCAGCCCAGACCCATTGATTGTCCAGTTACATTATTATTCCCTCAGTCAACATGGTGGGGACCAATTAACTGGTTTCAATTTCTCGGTTAAAAAAAAGTCCCTTAAAATTTAAACTTTGGGAAGGTTGTCAAACAAAGTTAACCAAAAGATCATAACATAAACTTCTTGTAAATCCAGGTAAAATACATATTTTATGGTAATAACTCTAAAATATATCAATCAAACTTAAACCAGTTTTTTAATATATTTTTATTGATTTCAGAGAGGAAGGGAGGGAGAAAGAGATAGAAACATCAATGATGAGTGAGAATCATTGATCGGCTGCCTCTCACACACTCTGCACTGGGGACCGAGCCTGCAACCTGGGCATGTGCCCTTGACCAGAATCAAACCTGGGACCCTGCAGTCCGCAGGCTGACGCTCTATCCACTGAGTCAAACCAGCTATGGCTTAAACCAGTTCTAATATCAATTATTTTGCCCAGACCACAGGGTCCTGCTTAATTTATATACATATTTAATCTCTTTAGGCCAATAAAATATTATACCCTAGCCCTGGCCGGTGTGGCCCAGTTAGTAGTAGAGTCATCCCAAAGGTCATGGTTTTGATTCCCAGTAAGGACACATACTTAGGTTGGGGGTTTGATCCCCAGCCCCAGTCGAGGCATGCAACTGATCAATCAATGTTTCTCTCTCTCTCTTTCCTTCTCTCCAAATATCAATGAAAATGTCCTCAGGTGAGGAACACCCTAGTTATGCCATCTAGAGGCAGAAAACACACCACATATCATACACAGACAAACACATATCATATAAAGACCATACACATAACCCAAATTACCGATTTTTATAGAGAAGGCACAAGATTTTTTTTCATTTGCTTTCGATAACTTTGATGAAGGCTGGAAAATAGGAGGGGAATATCTGGCAGGGGCAACTTCAGCCGCTGAAGGTTTTAAAGTGGCATTTTTTTCTTTAGTTACCGCAGCCTTGTTTACATTCCTGATTACCCAGCTGGAAGGCCTGTTGAGCCCAATGATAGACTTCAAAGGCCATAAATGAGTGGTAGAAACAAAGGACATCTCGGCTCCAATCGGAGGGATTACAGGGCTGCTTGCCTCCCTAGAAATGTTATAGGAAGAAGTGACTGCTTCACTGCCCCCTCCAATCCTGGACCTCAGGGATTGGGGGTGGGGGTGCCGGGCTGCAGAAGGAGGGGCAAGAGAAACCGCCCAGGTCCGGGAGGAGGACAGGAAGCTGGACTCTGGGTGATTCAACTCAGAGCCCATAGAGCGATTCCCTGGGAAGAGGCACACAGCACCCGGGCGTGTAAAAGCAGGGGTGATGTTTGTGTGGCCAGAGGGAGTGAAGGCTGAAATGAGCAGAAACTCCACCCAGGTCCCTCTCCGGATGGTCATGCTGCGAGA
Organism: Myotis lucifugus; assembly: GCF_000147115.1. Taxonomy (NCBI): domain Eukaryota; kingdom Metazoa; phylum Chordata; class Mammalia; order Chiroptera; family Vespertilionidae; genus Myotis; species Myotis lucifugus. The sequence goes on along the minus strand of NW_005871738.1, from coordinate 259,701 downwards.
CCCCTCCAACTCCTGCCCAAGCAGATGGTTAATTTAGGGCTCCCAGACCAAGGTGACTAGGCAGTGTGTGGCTGGTCTTATTGACAGGGGCAGAAATAGAATATTGGGGATCAGCTATAATTGTAAGAAATATTAATCATGCTCTGTTAGCCGTGACTGTTTTGTTCTGATTAAAGAAGGCACATTCTAACCTGGCTGGGAGTTGCACGTGGGACCAGGGAGCTGACCTGGAAATGCGGCCCATCCTCTCCATTCCCTCCCCATCCAGGAGCTGCATATTTTCATGGAAAGATGAACAACTTTGTTGCAGAAACCAGAGCTGCCAGGCCTTTGAAGACCCCCAGCCTTTGCATATGCCCAGGCCTTTGCAAATCTCCAGCCCACATTACCTGTAAAACTGCCCATTTGGCACTTTCTTTTACCCACTTCCCCAGGTAATCTTCGTCCTTCTACCCAATATAAGCAGCTGGCTTATGGTGGGGGGTGGGGGGAAGAGCAGATTTTTGTGGGTGACCTGCTGCTCTCCCACACTACCGGTAGCATTGGGATAAACGCTCATACAGATTCAGCCCTGTCTCTGCTGAATTGGCTCAAGTAGTGACAGCAGCCCAGACCCATTGATTGTCCAGTTACATTTTTTTATTCCTCAAAGGTTCTGGGTTGGGCCAGGGTTGCACAGAACCGACTCAAGGCTCAGTGTAATCAAAATGATATTTATTCAAGGCATCTGGGTGCAGGTGGACTGAGTCTGAGAAAAGAGTCAGTTCCGAATGCGGGGGAGGAGAAAGCTTTTTATGGGCCCAGGGAAAGCTGCAGGCTTCAGCTGACATTTGTATGTGGGCCGTGCTGCAGGCGGCATCTTGTTAACGCCACGTATCTGGGCTGTGCGTCAGGCGGCTTCTTGTTAACGCAGTATCTGGACTGGGCTGCAGGCGGCTTCTGCTGAGCACGTATCTGAGCTGTGTGTCAGGCGGCTTCTGTTGACGCAGTATCTGGACTGGGCTGCAGGCGGCTTCTGCTGAGCACGTATCTGGGCTGTGCCTCAGGCGGCTTCTGTTGACGCAGTATCTGGACTGGGCTGCAGGCGGCTTCTGCTGAGCACGTATCTGGGCTGTGCCTCAGGCGGCTTCTGTTGATGCAGTATCTGGACTGGGCTGCAGGCGGCCTCTGCTGAGCACGTATCTGGGCTGTGCAAGAGTTGTGGTCTCAGAAGTTCCAGTAAGATATTCGCTCAAGGAGAAACCAAGATGGTGGCATAGGTAAACACCGGAAATTGCTGCCTCTGACAACAACTTCAAAAATACAACGAAAAGACAAAACGGACATCATCCAGAACCACAGCAAGGCTGGCTGAGTGGAAATTCTATAACTAGAAGGAAAGAGAAAAGCACGCTGAGACCCAGAGGAGCTGTGGAAGTAAAGTGCAGAGGTACGGAGGCTTGCGCGCGTGGAAAGGGGCAGGCACCTGAGGACGCGGCTGTCTTTTTGAATCGGGAGGGAGTCACAAGCTTCCGACTGCTCTGAACTCCAGTTCTGGGAGGTCTCTGGGGACCCAGGACTCATACGGGGAGAAACTGGACTGTCTGGCAGCAGGCAGAACTCAGAACTCAAGGGCGGCTTTCCCCCAGAGGTGCTTGCAACAATTACCGGGACACTGAGATGCGCGGCCCCTTAGGGCAGGGCTGAGGAGCAGCCATAGCTGCTTGCTCCGCCCTGTTGCTTCCGAGACCCCGCCCCACCCAAGCTGTGGCAGCTTTTGCATATGAATGCCCTGGCCCTTTGCAATCTGAAAAGTACCTAACAAACTGCAGCTGGGCCAGACAGACCCAGAACTTCCAAGAGAAGATCCAAGGCCCCACAGCAGCTTGCATTGCTTCACAGCTGGGCCTCATCTGGGCACCTCCAAACCCCCCAAAAAAGGAAGGGGAATCTGCAGATCTCTTCGTAGCTCCTGCTGGGTAGCCTTAGGCAGAGGCTAAATTAGCATCTCCTTAGAACCAAGAGCCAGTGTACCCAGTGGTCAGAGTGGGACCATCCAGATTACAACTCCTCAGATCCATAAGGAACACACTCAGGGGGCAGACTCAGTGAGCACCAAAGCCCTACTTAAGCAAGTCTTGCCCCAGAAGGGTGTCTTCAGCACAGAAGTTCTCCCACTGCAGACACAGCTGATTCTCACAGCCAATTGGCCTGGAGGTCAATTCCTCCCAGTGATAACTACAACAATCAAGGCTTAACTACAACAAGACTGTGCACACAGCCCACAAAGGGGTGCACCAAGAGTGTCCACCTCAGGTAATGGGGAGACTGAGCCACTGGGCCCTATAGGACACCTAGCACACAAAGCCACTCTACCAACACAGGGAAGCATAAAAACTGCGGAGACAAAGAAACAGGTCACAAATGGCAGAAATGGAGGAAAGCAAACGACTGGATATAGAGTTCAAAACCACGTTTATAAGGTTTTTCAAGAATTTTATGGAAACCGCCGATAAATTTAGTGAGACCCTAGAGGATATGAAAAAAGACCAACTAGAAATTAAGCTTACACTGACTGAAATAAAGAATAATATACAGAGACCCAACAGCAGACAAGAGGATCCCAAGAATCAAGTCAAAGATTTGAAATATGAAGAAACAAAAAATACCCAACCGGAAAAGCAAAAAGAAAAAAGAATCCAAAAATATGAAGATAGTGTAAGGAGCCTCTGGGACAACTTCAAGTGTACCAACATCAGAATTATAGGGGTGCCAGAAGAAGAGAGAGGGCAAGATATTGAAAACCTATTTGAAGAAATAATGACAGAAAACTTCCCCTACCTGGTGAAAGAAATAGACTTACAAGTCCAGGAAGAACAGAGAACCCCAAACAAAAGGAATCCAAAGAGGACCACACCAAGACACATCATCATTAAAATGCCAAGAGACAAAGAGAGAATCTTAAAAGCAGCAAGAGAAAGACAGTCAGTTACCTACAAGGGAGTACCCATATGACTGTCAGCTGATTTCTCAACAGAAACTATGCAGGCCAGAAGAAAGTGGCAAGAAATATTCAAAGTGATGAACAGCAAGAACCTACAACCAAGATTACTTTATCCAGCAAAGCTATCATTCAGAATTAAAGGTCAGATAAAGAGCTTCACAGATAAGAAAAAGCTAAAGGAGTTCATCACCACCAAACCAGTATTATATGAAATGCTGAAAGGTATTCTTTAAGAAGAGGAAGAAGAAAAAGGTAAAGATAAAAATTTATGAACAACAAATACACATCTATCAACAAGTGAATCTAAAAATCAAGCGAATAAATAATCTGATGAACAGTATGAACTGGTGATTATAATAGAATCAGGGACATAGAAAGGGAATGGACTGACTATTCTTGGGGGGGAAAAGGGTGTGGGGGATGCGGGAAGAGATTGGACAATAATCGTGCACCTATGGATGAGGACAGTGGGTGGGGAGTGAGGGCAGAGGGTGGGGTGGGAACTGGGTGGAGGGGAGGTATGGTGGGAAAAAAGAGGAACCAATGTAATAATCTGAACAATAAAGGTTTAATAAAAAAAAAGAAAAAAAAAGATATTCGCTCAAGGGCAACATGTTTTTACAAGGCTCAGGCTTACAGAATGAGTTTCCCTTTGACATGTGTTAGATTTTCGTAAGACTCAAGCCTTGTGTTCTCCGGTGAACCCTTTCAATTCCCTCAGTCAACATGGTGAGGACAAAGCACAGCTGCTCCTAAAGTACTTTCCTGCAAGTAACAAGGAAAGAGCCTGAGAACATCATTAACATGGGTCCCATTTTCACTTCTTCCAATAAATCCATTGGTAGTTGATTTCAACCTGAGTGTCCTGCAACTAGGTTGAGCAAACTTCTCTAAAGATGCCAGATCCCTCCTCGCCACCCCCACCACCCCCACCCCCAGTCAGTGTTCTCCAAAGGCACATCTGGAAACACAAGGGCCACGAGCTAATAACAGGGCTCACCGGAGCTCGACGTGGAGCGCAGGAGCTCTGTAAAGGGATTTAGTAAGAGCTGGACCCTCTTTGCCATGGAAACACTGTTGTGATGGGTAAGGCCCTCACAAGTTCATTTAACCTGTACTGTTCACTTCTGCACATTTGCAGTGAGAAGTATTAGAAAACAATTCTGGCCTGGCTGGCATAGCTCTGTGGTTGAGTGCTTACCTAGGAACCAGGAGGTCATGGTTCGATTCCCAGTCAGGGCACATGCCCCAGTTGTGGGCTTGATCCCCAGTAGGGGGCATGCAGGAGGCAGCCAATCCATGATTCTCTCTCACCATTGATGTTTCTATCCCTCTCTCCCTTTCCCTTCCTCTCTGAAATAAAACAAACAAACAAACAATTCTGGTGCAAGGGAGATGATTAAACAAGAGAGTAAGCAGTGGTTCTGCATAATGTGGAAGCCTCGTGCCCGGTGCCCCTGCTCAGTCCTGCCCTCTCCCCCCTACACTCCTCTCTTGCTGGTTCCCTTTCTGTTCTGGAACCTGCTGAACCGCTTTCCTGCTTCAGGGTCTCAAGAACCTGAGCAATCAGACCACCTCCACCCCTGGCTGAAGCCACTTTTGAGAATTTTTCAGATCATCTTTTCTAATTAGGATCTTAACTCCCTCATTCTCTATTCTGGTGCCCTGTCTTTCTTACTTATCACAATTTATAATGATCGATTTGACTACTATCTATCCATCCACATTGTAAAATATAAAATTACATATTTATTGGTTTGTGTGCTTATTGTCGGTCTCTAGAATGTCAACTTTATGATGACATTATTCATTACGATAGCCCCAGAACCTTGTCAAATGTTGGCTCTCTGAGTAGCACTAGAACAACCCGGTGACAAGACAAAGTTTATTACTTATTCCTTAACAGTCTGACTGTTTTACAGGTAATGCGGGCTGGAGATTTGCAAAGATCTGGGCATATGCAAAGGCTGGGGGTCTTCAAAGGGTTGTTTGGGGCTGCTTCAGAGTCATAGTGTAATCATTAAGATGAACACAGAAAAAGGAAGATTTTGAGGTGAGGGATTCAGTCTAACAGTGCAAACTGTCAGTTGATGCTGTCTATTCAGGAAGTTCCTGGAATAAACAATAACATTAATTTTCAACATTCATCTTAAATGTAAAAGTCTTGCAATAATAGTTACGCCCATGAAGAGAATGGAACAGTCATGTTACAATAGATATAAGTTGTGTGAGTGTAGGTTTCAGTTTTCAACCTACTGCAGTGCCTTGGACATAATAGATGTTTAATAAACATTGTTGGTTGATTGAACAGAAAGATGCAAGGGGACAGGGATTACATATGTCTTTTCCTCTGTTTATACTCCATGACTAGTGCAGTGTCGAGCAATCAATGAATATTTCTCTCTCTCTCTTTCTCTCTCTCTCTCTCTTTTTTTTTTTTTTTTTTTTTTTACAAATCTATCCCTAGAAATTGGGATTGTGTGAGTATGTAGCCAATTATTTATTTACTTTTCAATAAGTTTAAATCCTTGAGGGGTACAGCACTACATGGACTCTGTGTCCATGGCCTTCGCAGGAGGGTTGCTTTGGAATTCGGCATGAACCATGCCACTGTTTCCACGAACACGAGTTACCTTTCCCCAGGTTTTGTTCAGTTTGCCACCTGGAGTCACTGTGTTGTTCTTTCCCTTGTACATATAAGCATATCTCTTGCCTAGATAGAATTCAGTTTCATGTTGACAATAAGCACCTTCAATTTTAAGAACTGTGTGCTCCCTCTGGTTCCAGAGACCCCACTTAAAGCCAGCAGAGCCCTAGCTGGTTTGGCTCAGTGGATAAAGCGTCGTCCTGCAAACTGAAAGGTCCCAGGTTCAATTCTGGTCAAGGGCACATGCCAGGGTTGTGGGTTCGATCCCCAGTGGCAGCTGATCCACCATGATTCTCTTTCATCATGGATGTTTCTCTCTCTCCCTCTTCCTTCCTCTCTGAAATCAATAAAAATATATTTTAAAAAAAATAATAAAATAAAGCCAGCAGAAATGGCCTTGAACCACAGCTTTCCAGGCATATTTTATTAGTCCTATTCTCAGAAGGCCTCCACAGACTCCAAGATGGTAGAGAGAGCTCAGTAATATTTCTTGAATGAATAAATGAATGAATGAATGGACAAATGGATTTTAGTGCGTTGACGTTTAACATAGGGGGAAAGAAGACGCACCAGAGATTTTGGTGAAAAGCCCAGAAGGAATTCTGGTCATCTTCTGGATCTATATAACTCAATGGCACTGATTTAAATTTACTTTTACTTCAAACTTGTGACTCCCCTTTTTCCCTTGATGGAAGGGCTTCTTTGTCATTATTCTGTGCTTAATAGATACGGTGTTATGAAAGTACTGAGGTCCCAGGAAACCTCAGCATATTGGTCGTGGATTCCACACCAATAACCCGGAGAACTGGCTGTGAAGGACATGGATTTATTAGCACTTACATGTGCACCAGTGGCGGCCAATCGGGGAAGTTCACCGCCACACAGGCTGTCACTGGTGAAGTCGAACCGCTAAGTTCCATCTGGCCTGTGGACCAGCCGCACTGGTCCGTTGTTCCCCCACCCCCAGACTTTCCCAACACAGGGTTTTATAACAGAGAACAGAAAACAGAGCAAAACAAGGCATGGGGGGGGGGGTGCTGTGTGAGAGGAGCTGGCCCGGCTCCCAAGGCCTCACAGTCCGCTGACTGATGGCCTTCAGTGTAGCTCCCACGGGGTGGGAGGGGAGTGGGAGCAGGGGAAGGGGCCCATGATCCCATTTACCACACTTTGGTTAGGGTTATTTGGCTGCATCCCAAATGATATGAAGAAAGGGATGATGGAGTTGAAAGGAGTTTTCTAACGTTAGTGAGCAAGAGCGAGCAAAATCAAGGAAAGAAGAGGGAGATGCAAATTGGTACTGGAGACTCTTGTCTGAGCCAGGTGGAGAGCTGAAGCACAACGAAGGGAGTCCGTATGCAGCCTGGAGGGAGGCTGGCTCTTGTCCTCAGACCTCGGGTGGAGGAAGGGCCTGGTTTTTTCAATCATGGGGGTCTGTCCCTGCCATTAACTCCCTTCCTTCGGGCGACTAAAAAGATCCAGGTGAAAAAATCTGACCCACACAACTGCAACACCTGTGGTTTTTTTATTTTTATTTTTTTATCTTAGAGAGGAAGGGAGAGGGAGAGAGAGATAGAAACATCAACAATGAGATAGGACCATCGATTGGCCGTCTCCTGCACACCCCACACTGGTGACTGAGCCTGCAACCCGGGCATGTGCCCTGACTGGGAATCGAACCATGACCTCCTAGTAACTAGGACCTAGTTCACAGGTCAGTGCTCAACCACTGAGTCATACTGGCTGGGCGACACGTGTGCTTTCTTAAAGTAATTCAGTTTCCTTCCTCAGTTTACCAGCTCTCTCCTCAGCTCCAAGGCCAGGGGCCTTGAAGCCAGAGCTCTGAGATACACATGCAAGTCCTATGTTTGCAACATGACCCTGATATTCAGTAAATAACTCTTCAAATTTACCGAGCTTTATGAACGAGCCATTACCATGGGCCTCTATCAATCTGGGTACTGAATGTGTAGAAAAAGATAGCCCTGGCCAGCATGCTCAGTGGTTAGAGCATCAGCCTGTGTACCGGAGGGTCATGGGTTCAATTCTGGTCAGGAGCCCGTACCTGGGTTGCAAGTTGGATTCCCCGCCCCCGCCCCTCCTTTGTTGCTTGTGGGAGGCAACCAATTGATATGTCTCTGTCACAACCATGTTTCTCTCTCCCCCTCCCCGCTCCCTTCTACTCTCTCTAAAAAATATCTCACTCTTCAGGTGAGGAATAAAAAAAATTTTTTTTTAAAGAATAAAACAAGGTTCCTGATTCCAGGCCAGGCACACACCTTCGTCTCTAACCCCTCCTAGATCCCATTGAAATAAAAGTAGAGAAGAAAAAAAAAGAGAAAGAAAGCAAAGATGGAGGGGCTTGTGCCAGCCACGCCTGATCATTTCGGTTGCCAAGGACAGGCAATATCCTTGGTCAGCAGGCAAAGGAAGTGGGAGAGGTAGGACTGAACTTGGAGTTGAAAGCCTGCAGGATAGGCCAACAGCCTCAACTGAGGACCTCGTATCCTTTCCTCACCCAGAAGGTATTTTCCCTCAGGCAAAGTGTCAGACATCTTGTCTCAAAAGAAATTAAGTCCATTATCTGAGGGAAGTTAAGCTTCTATATTAATGTTGGTGATCCAGAATAAATGTTTTCATTCTAGCATTCGGGATGACCCACAGTCCGACAGCTGACCATCGGCCCTTCCTATTAAATTTTAAAGCCTTCCATTTGACATGTCCTAACTGACCCACAAAGAATTTCTAGGCCAGTGATTCCCAAAGTGGGCGCTACCGCCCCCTGGTGGGCGCTGCAGCGATCCAGGGGGGCGGTGATGGCCACAGGTGCATTTGTTTTAACTTTTTTTGTATTACCTTTCTATTCTGAGTTCAATAGATAGTTTCATAATTTCAAACTTCAATGTTTCTAATTTACACCTTTCTTTACTATATTTTACGAAAAAGGTAGAAACATTAATACATATATCTTTCTGTTTAATTGCTATTAAAATTTTAAAAAAATTAATTTCCAGGGGGCGCTGAGTAATATTTTTTTCTGGAAAGGGGGCGGTAGGCCAAATAAGTTTGGGAACCACTGTTCTAGGCAGAATTCCCACCAGAGATAAACTTAGAGGAAAAATAGTATGATTTACACACCAGCAGAGGAAATCCAGGATATCTAGGTAATTCTTTATTAAATATTACCAATGACCACCATGCATATGAGGAGAATCAGCAGCATGCAAAGAAAGACCAAAATAAATCGACACGAGGCGTGTTCCAGATAATGAATAAAAAAATCATCTACTTCTAGATTCTTCCTTACGAAATTTTAGAACATCAAGACTAGAGGGAACACCCTAGTTGGTTTGGCTCAGTAGATAGAGCATCGGCCTGCAGACTGAAGGGTCCCAGGTTCGATTCTGGTCCGGGGCACATGCTCAGGTTGCGGGCTCAGTCCCCAGTTGAGGGTGTGCAGGAGGCAGCCGATCGATGGTTCTCTCTCATCATTGATGTTTCTAACCCTCTCTCCCTCTCCCTTCCTCTCTGAAATCAATAAAAAGATATTTTTAAAAAAGAAAAGAGGGAAGATGTTTAAAATTTCTAAAAAAAAAAAAAATTCTGCCCAGCTGGATTGGCTCAGTGGATAGAGCGTTGGCTGGCAGACTCGGATTAGATTCTGGTCAAGGGCATGGACCTCAGTTGCAGGCTCGACCCCTGGCCCCAGTCGGGGCCATGCAGGAGGCAACCAATGTGTCTCTCTCACATCGATGTTTCTCTCCCTCTCTCTCCCCTCCCTTTCACTCTTTCTAAAAAATCAATGGAAAATACCCTCAGGTGAGGATTAACAAAAATAAAATAAAATAAAATAAAATAAAATAAAATAAAATAAAATAAAATAAATGCCCGGCAGGTGTGGCTTAGTGGTTGACCCATGCATGGAACCAGTAGGTCACACTTTGATTCCAGGTCAGGGTACATGCCGGGTTTCAGAATCGATCCCCAGTAGGGGGGGTTGTAGGAGGTAGCCCATGGATGGCTCTCTCTCATCATTGAGGTTTCTCTCTCCCTCTCCCTTATTCTCTGAAATCAATAAAAATATATATTAAAAACTAATAAATAAATTACAGTAAAGGTTATATGACATAATATAGTATCAATTAATGACCTCAATGCTTGAAATGTTCTCCTGGATGGTGGAATTGAGTGTATAGAGAAGTGGCTGTCATCCAGCCCCGTGTTTTGCCTGAGCTTGACCAATACTCACATCGCCATCATAATTCAAGTACTGCTCAGTGGCCTCAACTTTTAGAATCGCCCGTAGAAAAATCCTGAAGACTTGGTTGTGGTTGTAGAAATGATTGTAATTACTCAAAATCTTTGTAAATGTGAGGCTGAGAGAAGGTTGCAGGTGGAAATGTGGAGGAAAAGAGGCGTTATAAGCTGGCCTCTCTCCCCAGAGACACTGACAAAACTACACGGAACAATGGAGGTCTACTTATAGAACCAAAATAATTACTATAAAAACAAAAACACTTAAATAATTAGTCATCGTTGGGAAGAGGAGAGGAAGAGGCAGTGTGAGTTAAATGCCTCATGCTTTATATTGGAAAGTCAATGTTCACTAAAGCTGATATATAAAGAAATAGAAGTCTGAGTATTTTAGCTAGGATTTTGGAAATAACTTTCAGGAGAACAAAAAACAGAAACTGTTGCCCGGCCGGTGTGGCTCAGTGGTTGAGCGTCGACCTATGAACCAGGAAGTCACGGTTCGATTCCCGGCCAGGGCATATGCCCAGGTTGCACCCAGGTTGCAGGCTCGATCCCCAGCGTGGGGTGTGCAGGAGGCAGCCAATCAATAATTCTCTCTCATCGTTGATGTTTCTATCTCTCTAGCCCTCCCCCTTCCTCTCTGAAATCAATAAAAACATATTATAAAAAAAACAAACTGAAAGAGGTTGCTTCTAGGTTGCAGGGATGCGGTGGGTGGAACAGGATGGGAAGGGGTGAGGCTCTGTTGTTTTTCATCATAATCTCTGTTCTACTCCACTGTTATCAAGTGAACGCAGCATTTTAATTTGTAAAGAGCAAACATGTGTAAAGCAGGAAGCCTTGCTGAGGAGAGGGAAAGTCCTCACCCGCCGAGGCCTGGCCTGTGCTCACACCTGCTCATGGAAAAATACAGGCTTGACCCTTGGAGACAGCGGATCATCCTCAGAACCTTTAACTTTGGCTTGAAAAATTAATTCAATACACTTACCCTTTTTTGTTCTTGGTTTGCGGCCAAAATTAAAATTAACTTGTATTTTTTGGATGCTGATCGGAAGTGACTTGGGAAATGTGTAGGAAAAATACTGAAAGGAAATCTGCCAGTGTGATTTTTTTTTTCTCTGCCTTCTTACGCTTTTCTTCTAGAATGTTCTATCATGACAATGAGGGGAAAATAAAGTTTTTTGAGTTTCCTTTAGAGATCCAGTCTGATTACTATCATTGAAAGGAATTTTACATGGTCTGTAAGGGTGGGGATTGTGTATGCTTTGCTGGCCATCTCTTCTTTAACTGCAATACAACTACCAAATTCTGGATATTTGATATCTATACAATACCATCATCTAATATAGATATTCATATGTCCCCCATTGTCCCAAAAATATCCTGTATAGCAACTGTTTCTTCTAATTTAGGATCACATGTAGAAGAACGTCTTTAGGCTCCTTTGTTGGTAACTGTTTCTAGGTCTTTCTTTGTCTATCGTGACATTGATATTTTTAAACACAGGCCAGTTGTTTTACAGAATGTGTGAAAGAAAAACTCCCTTCCTCTGTCTGTCTCCTCTGCTCTTCAATACTCTCAGACGCTACTTCGCTTCTGTGTGGGTTTTCCAAACATCAAGCAATTCTGTGACACCGGCTGAATGTCCTGTCCTACAGTTTAACTTAACTTGAGCACATCTACCTGCAGATTGGGTCAAATCCCACAGGTAAGGGCTCAGTCCCACAAGACTGTTCCTTTTCCCGACCTCAGGCGCCCATCGCAAATCCAGGTCACCTGTGCTTCTCCGAACCCGCTATAAATCAGAGCTTCTTGCGAATTCCTCCTCAGGTTTGATTAATTTGCTAGAGTGGCTTACAGAGCTCAACGTTTATTTACTAGATTACCAGTTTATTACAAAATGATACAGCTCAGGAACAGCCAGGCGGACAAGATGCACAGGGCAAGGTGTGCGGGAAGGGGGGCGTGGAGCTTCCGCACGTTCTCCAGGCATCCCCCCCCCCGCTCCCCCTCACCCTATTCCCCTGCACCTCCACATGCTCACCAACCCAGGAGCTTTCTGAGACTCTGTAAATACCTTGTTTTCTGCAAACGTTCACCTAAAGATGTTAGCATCCATTAATAACTCTTGCCTGAACCAATATCTACTATGTTGATTTCAAAACATGGCCTGGCTCAGTGGTTGAGCGTTGACCTTTGAACCAGGAGGTCACGGTTCAATTCCTGGTCAGGGCACATGCCTGGTTGGGGGCTCTATCCCCAGTAGGGGGCATATAGGAAGCAGCTGATCAATAATTCTCTCTTGGCATTGGAAACTAAAGAGAAAATAAACAAATGGGACTACATCAAAATAAAAAGCTTCTGCACAGCAAAAGAAACCATCAACAGAACATCAAGAAAGCCCACTACATGGGAAAACATATTTGCCAATGTATCACTGATAAGGGTTTAATCTCCAACATTTATAGGGAACTCATACAACTCAAC
>NW_005871738.1:196738-246746 GCF_000147115.1 Myotis lucifugus | reverse complement strand
ACCATAGCTAAGATCTGGAAACAGCCTAAGTGCCCATCAGTATATGAATGGATTAGAAAACTGTGGTACATCTACACGATGGAATACTATGCTGCTGTAAAAAAGAAGGAACTCTTACCATTTGCAACAGCATGGATGGAACTGGAGAGCATTATGCTAAGTGAAATAAGCCAGTCAATGAAGGAAAAATACCACATGATCTCACCCATTTATGGATAATAAAGACCATAATAAACTTTTGAACAAAAATATATACAGAGGCAGAGCTGCCTCGAACAGACTGTTGAACTACAGCGGGAAGGCCGGGGAGGATTGGGGGGCAGGAGGGAGGGGGGGTAAGAGATCAACCGAAGGACTTGTATGCATGCATATAAGCATAACCAATGGACATAAGACACTGGGGGGTAGGGGAGGCCAGGGGATTGTCAAGGGGGGGGGGGGAAGGAGACATATGTAATACTCTTTGTAATACCTTAAGCAATAAAAAAATAAATAAATAAATAATAATTCTCTCTTATTATTGACTAGGGCCCAGTGCACGTGCACCTCGGCCTGGCCTGCGCCCTCTCGAAATCCAGGACCCCTCGGGGGTTGTCAGAGAGCCGATTTTGGCCGGATCCCCCCAGGCCAGGCCTAGGGACCCCACCAGGGCACCATCAGGGCCGGGGAGGGATCGTGGGAGGGCTCCAGGGCGTGTCCAGCCTCCCCTCTCCCCACATGTTCCATGACTTCCTGGAAGAGGAAAACAAGGACCTGGTCTTGAAGACTGTTATTCCCAGCTCTCCATCCATTTCACATCTGCCTCGAAGTCTGACGGCCCGGACAGGTCCCGAGGTCAGCCGGCGCTGTGTGCACTGGACCCCCTACTGGGCCTGGCTGTCTGGCCTGAAGCTCAGACTTGGCTGTGTTGGCAACACGGTGCATTGCCTGACGGTTAATGTGATCGATCGGGTTTGGCCCGGCCCTTGCCACCTGCCTCAGCCTTGGCCCTGAGCTACAGCTTAACTCGGTTCTGGCCTGGCTGCGATAGGTCAGACCATCTGGACTCCCTCCAAGCAGGAGAGAATGTACTGAAAGCAAACACAAGTCCTGAGACCTCAATGGCAGCCACTTCATACCCTTTGGGGAAGTCAAATATGAATGCAGAAATCAGTCAAAAAAAATACACTGTGTCCACCAACAGTCACTAAGGCCTTGTCCAGAGGTGGGTCCGGAAATGGGGAACCTGAATTCTGGTCTCCACTGGCTTCAGGCCTTCGGTAACACCACCCAACTCTCTGGTTCTCAAGTGGGAAAATGGGCTGAAAAGAACTTCGGCCTGGGTGTGGGGGGTTCTGTTGGTGTGGAGAGTTGGGGTCACATCATGGCACATTTAAAGCTGTGTATTTTGTCATTGTGGAATTGCTTGTGGCAGAAAAATAATGGACAAAACCTAACGCATAGAAGCAAGTTAAGGGGAAAAAACCCAAAAATGTAACACACACACACACATACACATCTTGTATATGCAAAAACCTGTGTTCCTGGAATGAGACACAAATTAGTAATAGCAGTTTCCTCTGCAGAAAGGAACTGGGCATCTGGGGGTTTGTGGTGAAGGACTTTTCCTCCATATGCATGTCTCATCTGTTCTAAATAAGTAAATAATTAACTGTTCACAACAAGGAAGGGAATTATCAACAACTTTTGTTTGTTTATTTGTTTCTAATATTTACACTGATGCCACACATTTTATTTTATTTATTTATTTTAAATAGATATATTTTTTTTATTTCAGAGAGGAAGGGAGAGGGAGAGATAGATAGAAACCTCAAAGATGAGAGAGAATCATTGATCAGCTGCCTCCTGCACGCCCCATACCGGTGATCCAGCCTGCAGCCCGGGCATACTAGTATGTCTTGACCAGGAATTGAACCATGACCTCCTGGTTCATAGGTCGATGCTCAACCACTGAGCCATGCTGGCCAGGCAACACATTTTTTAAATGTACATTTTCAAAACTAACCTCAATCTAGATCTAATTCAGATCTATGCAACTATATATACACACATATTTAGCACACACTTATAAAGTTTTTTAAAATATATTTTTATTGATTTCAGAAAGAAAGGGAGAGGGAGAGAGAGATAGAAACATCAATGATGAGAGAGAATCATTGATCGGCTGCCTCCTGCATGCCCCACACTGGGGATCAAGCCCGCAACCCAGGCATGTGCCCTTGACCAGAATCAAACGCAGGACCCTTCAGTCCGCAGGCCAACGAGGAGATAAAGTTTTATATATTAAATATATGTAAAGAGAATTTTGTAGTTATGTATGTATGAATAGAAATACAAATATAATTTTTATATTTTAATAAATGTAAATAATTATATAAATAAGTTATATATACACACACACACAATTCTATATATGTTTCCCTGTAGAAATATGAGCAGTGTACACTGGTCTAATTGAGTTGAACGTTAAATTATGAGCAACTTCAAAGGCCTGGTCCCTGCTGGATCCCCACAGCCTAATGCGGCGCCGGCCCCCGGTGGGAGCTCAGGGGCAGCGGGTGGGAGCCCAGGGGCAGCGGGTGCGAGCCCAGGGGCAGCGGGTGCGAGCCCAGGGGCAGCGGGTGGGAGCCCAGGGGCAGCGGGTGCGAGCCCAGGGGCAGCGGGTGGGAGCCCAGGGGCAGCGGGTGGGAGCCCAGGGGCAGCGGGTGGGAGCCCAGGGGCAGCGGGTGCGAGCCCAGGGGCAGCGGGTGGGAGCCCAGGGGCAGCGGGTGGGAGCCCAGGGGCAGCGGGTGCGAGCCCGCACGCGAGCCCCAGCACATCTTGTGTTGGTGTTTAGGTTGCACATTTTTCATCTTTGGCGTTTTAGTTCGTGCTGTCACAGTTTCATGTTTCAGCTCAGATAAAATGCTGCTTTCATGTTTTATCTTCTTTGATTCTCCAAACAAGCCTGGGAGGTGGAGGTTGTTATCTGCGTGTTACAGAGGAGAAACAGTGAGCCTGAGAAAGCGGGGGCCGTGCCCACATTTGCACAGCTGCCCGCTGGAGGACGAATCGCACCCAGCGCTAACGGTGCCGGCTGCGTTCGGGCCGAGTTGTGCGCCAAGAGCCGTGTTCGGATGGCGCCGTGGATACGCAGTGTTCCTTAACCTAATCCTCACAGCAAACCTCTGTGGTGGTGTTAGAATCCCCATGTTCTCGACGAAGACAAACCTAGACTCAGGGAGGCAAAGCGAAAGTGTACAAAATCCAGGGCTAACTCAGTGTCTGGTTTCTGCCTGTTGCTTTTTCTGCTGCACATGGCTCTTCCTTAAAGTGACAGAGCAGATTTTAGGGTGCATCTAAGACACCTAGAGCAGCGGTTGCCACCTTTCGGACCTCACGGACCACCGGTTGGCGGCCGCTGACCTAGAGGACTTGTCAAAACACCAGCGGCGCCCTGGCCAAGTGGCTTGGTTGATTGGAGCATCGTCCTGTTTACCAAAAGGCAGCAAGTTCGATTCCTGGTCGAGGGAGGCATCCAACTGATGTTTCTCTCCCCCCACCCCCCACCTCCCTTCCTCTCTTTAAGCTTCTTAAAACAAACAAACAAACAAAACACCAGTTGCTGGGGGCCCATCCTCAGGCTTTCTGATTCTGCCAGGGAGAATCTGCATTTCAGGCGACCTCGGCCCCACGGCTTCAGGACCCCCTCAGAGCGGGGCCAGCTGTGCTGACGTAACACGGAGATTAGAATAGATTCCGTGGAGATGGAGGCAGAAACCAGACTGCAGCGGGTGAGGGTGAAGTTTGGCTGCCAAGGGGTGTGTGTGTGTGTGTGTGTGTGTGTGTGTGTGTGTGTGTGTGTAGGGCGGGTAGCTGAGGGGGGCCCTCAGGGATGGTGGGAGGGTATTGTTGGGGCCCAGGGCAGGCCACCCCAAGTTATCTCACACTGGCATGGTGATTATTTCAAACTGAAATCATGTGAGAAGGCAGCACTAGCTCTGACTCTCATCTCTCTCTCTCTAGATGCAGAAAGGACCCTGCTCGTGAGGGCTGAGACAACTTTATCACAAGAGTCATAAAACCCAGAGCCGAAAAGCCTGTGTAAACAAACCTGCACGGCCTTCCCTAATTTACTACCCAAGCCCAAAACTTGCTTAGATTCCTTTCCAGTGAACACTAACTTTCTTTGTTCTATCAGTTTCTCACAAATGTATTGTTTCTTTGTCTGAAAAGTGTAAAAAGGTGCCTAGTTCATCATTTCTTTCAGCCTCATTTCATGACGTGAGCACCATGTGGTCCCCCACGTGCATGTATCCAATTGGT
Organism: Myotis lucifugus; assembly: GCF_000147115.1. Lineage (NCBI taxonomy): Eukaryota > Metazoa > Chordata > Mammalia > Chiroptera > Vespertilionidae > Myotis > Myotis lucifugus. The sequence goes on along the minus strand of NW_005871738.1, from coordinate 242,441 downwards.
GTTTGCCTCTTAATCTAGTCTGTGCCAATTTTTTTATTTTAGTTTCAGTCCCACCATCAGAACTAAAGAAGGGTAGAAAGGAGAATTCTCCCCCTCCCTGACAGCATTTAATCATTTTTGTTAAATATGTTTAATTTTCCCTTTCTGTTTTTTGGTTTTTTTAAATTGATTTCAGAGAGGAAGGAAGAGGGAGAGACTGAAACATCATTGATGAGAGAGGATCATTGATTGGCTGCCTCCTGCACGCCCCACACTGGGGGTCGAGCCCGCAACCCATGCATGTGCCCTGACCAGGAATCGAACCGTGACCTCCTGGTTCATAGGTCAACGCTCAACCACCGAGCCACGCCGGCCGGGCCCTTCTGTTTTATTTGAAAAAGTTCGTGGTCCTGATAAGAATTCACACAGCAAGGGGGTGGTGCCGCCGGCGGAGTGTGTGAGTGGGAAACCTCTACTGTGCACGAGAGTGGGGTTCTCGGGGTGCCACTGGGAAAAGAATTTCAGAAGCCCCGACAGGGGGATGAGAGGTGGTAGAAGCTTTTACTGGCGAGGAGTTACGTTCCTCAGTGTCCACTGTCCCATGGCCCCCAGGCCAGTCCTGAAAGAGGGGCAGCTGGGCGTGCGGCAGGGCCAGTGTCCGAGCCAGTTCCATGTTGCAGCCGGTGAAGTTCAGCATCAGCTCAAGTCCGTCAGCCCATGTGTGGAGTCCAACGTGGCCAGGCGCCACGTGGGCACAAGGGAATGCACCCCCTGCCACAGGAGAGCCAGGGACCCTGAGCGTGAGAGGGAAGAGAGAGGGAGAGAGAGAGAGAGAGCGAGAGAGAAATAGAGAGAGATGAGGTTATGGGCGCTGGCAGTGGCCACGCCCATCCTGGCCACTAATTTGTTCTCAGGTATGAGTGGCAGACAGGTAGGCACCTTCCCATGTCACTCAGACCTTACTGGGCATGCGTCTCAACTGCCTCTGTCTAGTCCCTTCCCCCATCAATCAGCGGGGTTAAATGCAAAGCTGTACACATGGCCTGCCCAGATCTAGTCTTTCCTTTCCTCCTTTCCTGTTCAATAACCATCGGTGATTACAGCGGCATCCGTGGGAACCCCTAGGATCCTTCATAATAAAGGAACTCCATAATTCAGGAGGTTGGCACTCAGTGGTGGCCCCATCCTGAGTTTCCTGTGTTGCAGGAGAGTCTTGTCTATCTGATTTTTGGTTTTCACCTGGGAGATGCCAGAGCACACCTGCGTGTAGAAGGGAAGGGCCACAGGGGCGTCCTGGGCCCTCGCCCTGGGCTCGGCCTGGGCCAGGAGAGGAGGGTTTGAGCTGCGGTGTGAATGGGAGTCCCCTCTGGCAGCTTCTGCTTTTGCTGTGAAGTCTGTGGTCAGGTCATCGGCTGAGAGTGAAGGAGAGGAAGGGGGTCAGAGCTTTAAGGAGAGAGGAGGAAGCCTGAGCAGGAGGCCGAGCTGGCTCCCGGGGTCACTGCACTGGTCTCCTGTGGCTCCAGCTTCTACTCTGACACCCCCTCCAACCTCCCCCGCTGCCCCCGCCCCCCGGCCTGTGCCCAGCAGCCCACGGAGCCTCTGACACATTCAGTGAGGTGATGTCACTCTCCCACTTCAAATGCTGCAGTGGCTCCTCACCTCACCACACTGGAGTGCAGTGCTCAGTCCTCCCCTACCCTGGCTCCAGCCCTCCAGCCTCCGGTGGCTCTGAGCAGTTCTGTGAGCACCAAGCGCACATCTGCTGCAGGTCCTCACACTGGCTTTTCCCTCCACGAGACCAGGGTTTCTCACCTTCAGCACCATTGACTGTTACAGCCTTTCCCTACGAGATGCCCCAACACACACACACACACACACACACACACACACACACACTTGTGACAAGTAAAAATGTCTCCGTAACCTGGCAAAAGGCCTCTGGATAAGAGGAGGAGTCAGTGGTTGAGAACCGCTGGCCTAGTCCGAGCCTTCCCTGGAGACCCACGGGAGCTCTCCCTCCCGCCTTCAAGCCTTTGCTCCAACAGCACCTGCCCAAGGAGGTCTGCCCTGGCCACGCCACGTAATCCTGGCCCCCAGCCCCGAACCCCCAGTCCCCTGGGCCCGTTCTTTCTCTTCTTGCCATAGAATTGTCGCGTTCTCACATGCCACCGGATTTACCGATTTATTACAATTATTATGTGTCTTCTACCGTTAAAATGTGAGCTCCCCAGGGCGGGGGCCTTACTGCTTTGTTTACTGATGTATCCCAAGTGTCGGAACCGGGCACCTAATAGCCATAAACTAAATAGTTTGAGTTGCTCAATAAACTAGAGGAGCACAGATTGCTACATTCCCGGGGGCCCCGGTTGAGGCCGGTGTGCAGAGGTTTAGGGTGATAGTCATCTTCTGAGAGGTGTAGTGAGAGGTGACTTTTACACGTGTGGGTCAGCAAGCCCCTCACTTAACAGAGTCCTCAGTGCCCCCCCACCCCCTTCACCTGGCACAGTGACAGGCACACGGCAAGAAGGGTTGATTGGATGAACTGTGGAGACTGAGTTTGGGGATGGGCTGAAGGAGGTGGAAGGTCCAGATGATTAGAGATGGAGAGGGACCGATGAAACGAAGACGAGAGTCATCCATAAGCAGGTGTCCTGGGAAGCACTCAGGCTGGACAGTAAGAGGTGGAGGACGTTTCCAGACCTGAGGCGGGGAGCAGGGCCTGGTCCGAAGGCCAGAGAGGGTGGCATCCGCCCCTCGGAGCTTCCCCAGCACCCCCTGCTCTGTGGCTGTCATTCTCCCGTCGGGGAGGTAAGCTCTGTAAGGGAATGAGCCGCAGCTGGGGCTTCTCCAGAGGTTAATATCCTAGTTATTGATGTCCTTCGCCGTCCAAGAGAGGATTGAAGACATTTGAAAGAATGCATGAAAAACAGTAAGAGAATTCATTAGAAGCAGGGAAGAGTGGTTTCAGGGTGTGGGGCTGACTTTCAAGGACTATGAGGGAACGTTCTGGGTGGTAGAAATGGTCTTTCTTTTGATTTGGGTGTTAGGTCTGAGGAACAGAGTGAAGACACAAAATGGAGTCACGATAATCAAGCTGCTGAAGTACTAAAACCAGTGGGCTGAGGTATGAGGAACCGATCCTATTATTTTATTTTATTTTTTAAAAATATATTTCTTTATTGATTTCAGAGAGGAAGGGAGAAGGAGAAAGAGATAGAAACATCAATGATGAGAGAGAATCATTGATCGGCTGCCTCCTGCACACCCCCTACTGGGAATCGAGCCCGCAACCCAGGCATGTGCCCTTGGCCGGAATCGAATCTGGGACCCATCGGTCCGCAGGCTGATGCTCTATCCACTGAGCTAAGCCGGACAGGGCCTATTATTTTAACTAGATAATTCGTTCCCAATTTTGAGTCAAATTGGTGTTTGCCCCTTAGTCTAGTCTGTGACCCTAGCTTTAGAACCTAAGCTTTTGAACTTTCCAGTCCTTCCACAAAGCCTGCATATACATCAAACCTCCAGGTAACCCAGTTACCCCGAAGGACTAAGGAGGGAATGTCCATGCACTCGGACCACCAGACACCCATTATCCAGCCCCCGTCACCCGGAGGATGGACATCTTGGGCCGCTCCAGAGGGAAGCATGCAGGACGGATTCTTCTCAACAATGTTGTTGTCACTATCAGAACTCACACCTTTCCTTTCTTTCTTTGAACACTCTGGATATTGCCTAGTCCTGTCCCTGGTTTGCAAACCCTAAAACCCTTTAGATCTTAATCATTTATTTCTGGCCAAAGCCTCCAGAGTCTGTGTGAAAGGTACATGGTGTCGACATTTGTGTTGTCTGAACTCATCCGATTGTATACTTAAGATCTGTGTACTTAATTGGATGTACGTTTCCCTCAGTAAAGAAAAGAACAAGGGCCAAAACCGGTTTGGCTCAGTGGATAGAGCGTCGGCCTGCGGACTGAAAGGTCCTGGGTTCGATTCCGGTCAAGGGCATGTACCTTGGTTGCGGGCACATCCCCAGTAGGAGGTGTGCGGGAGGCAGCTGAATCGATGTTTCTCTCTCATCGATGTTTCTAACTCTCTATCCCTCTCCCTTCCTCTCTGTAAAAAATCAATAAAAATATAAAAAAAAAAGAAAAGAAAAGAAAAGAACAAGGAAGAAGAATGAAAAATCAAGGTGGGGCCATCACAAGCCAGAAACACCTCTGAAGTGTGGACTAGTGATGCCCTTTTGCTTTGTGTGGGAGGCACAAGTCTTCTCTGAATTTCCCGCAGTTAATGTAGAAAGAGTGACTTTCTCAATAACAGTTTCAAGAGTCCCTGAGATTAACAACAAAGCGATTGCTCAGGGAAACTCCTACTCTTGGTATTAAGATAAATTGCATGGAGGCATTTCTCCGGAGAATCTGCTAAACGGGTGGGGTAGCTCTGACCGGTGTGGCTCAGTGGATAGAGCGTCGGCCTGCGGACTGAAGGGTCTCAGGATTGATTCCGGTCAAGGGCATGTGCTTAGTTGCAGGCACATCCCCAGCAGGGAGTGTGCAGGAGGCAGCTGAATCGATGTTTCTTTCTCATCGATGTTTCTAACTCTCTATCCCTCTCCCTCTCCCATCCTCTCTTTAAAAAAAATCAATAAAAATATATCCAAAAATATAATAATAAAAATAAATAAATAAAAGGGTGGGGTAGAGACGAATCTCCTCACAATGTTTTGAGAGCAGCAGGCATGGAGCATGGCTCAGGAAGACCGCCGTGCACGCGGCGGCAGCATGGCTGAAGTGCACTTGGGTGAAAGCAGCTCTGGAGGCTGGTGTTAAGCTCTGACCTCCAAGGGAGTCCTCTGCGCCTGCAGCTTGGCCCGGCCTAAGTCTGAGGACAGCGAGCGTCTTCGGAAGGGCTGAGCAAGGAGTCCTGCCCCTTGACCACGGTCCTCTCACCTGGCTTCCAGCCTGATGGGTGGCCGTGAGGTGGCCGTAGGGCAGCGGTTCTCAACCTGTGGGTCGCGACCCCTTTGGGGGTTGAACGATCCTTTCACAGGGGTCGCCTAAGACCATCGGAAAACACATATATAATTACATATTGTTTTTGTGATTCATCACTATGCTTTAATTATGTTCCATTTGTAACAATGAAATTGGGGGTCACCACAACATGAGGAACTGTATTAAAGGGTCCGGCATTAGGAAGGTTGAGAACCACTGGAGTAGGGGCTCAGGAAGATCCATGGCTGGCAGAGCACATCGTCTGCCCCCTATAGGCACGGGGAAGGACTGAGATCCACAGACTGGAGGGTGGTGGTGGGGGAGGAGGGGATGCCAAGGAGCAAGATAGAGACTCAGAGCCCCTGCCCCAAGCCTGTCCTCCAGCACCACCGACGGCAGGGTAACCCAGGGTAACCGTTTCCAGGTTGCCTGGGATTGAGGTGCTTACGGGACCCTGGACTTTCAGTCCCAGGTAAACGGGTGAGTCAGTCACCCCACAAAGGGGCTCCTGCAGGCAAAACCAACACCTCCTTCCCAGGGGCCCCAGGAAGCCGGCAGTGGGGGCTCAAATCCTACAGCAGCTGCGCGGAGTTTGACTCTTCAGAGACATGCGTGGAGCCAGTAAGTAGGCAACCAATTCTGCATGTTTCTGTCTCTCTCCCTCTCCCTTCCTCTCTCTCTGTAAAAATCAATAAAAACATATTAAGAAAACCAAACAAACAAATCACTGCTGAGCTGGCACAAAAAGTATTCCTACAGAGGCCAGAACCGAAGCGAAGTCAGGAGGCCTGAGATAAGGGAGTTCCAAAGTCACTCTGCTCCCAACGCTTTCTGTTCCACAGAAGAGACCTTGAGTTTCGCACGGCTTGTTTTCTGGGATGCGGGGGGCGGGAGATAAAACGGAGGGCTCCCCCTACCAAGAGAGTGGGAGATTTCTGCTGTGGTCGGGACTTCCTACAACCTCTGTCTAAAGACGTATAAAAGCAGCCAGAACGCATTTCCGGGAAGGAAGGACCCTGGGAACTTGCCTGCCTTCACCTTCAGCAGAAGAAAAAAGTAGTCTCCCTTGGGAACCCGAAGCCACGATCCAGCCTTTTCGTGGCCTGTGCTCCAATGCCCACTGCCTCAGAGCCCAGAAAACCTACAGCAGCACGCAAAGGGCTCCCCCGTTGGCAGTGCACCCGGGGACCCAGCACAAGCAGACACAGGTTCGTTCTAGAGGTTCGGTTCACCACCTCAATCAAGGACTCAAAGTTCTCCCGCAGATAAAGTTCCAAGGGAAAGAGCAACGCACAATCGATAGCTATAAAACACACAAGCAGAGGGGGTGCCAGGAAAGAGGGCGGAATTACACCTACAGCCCAGTGTCGTGCTGAGCAACCTTGGGGTCAGAGGCAAAGGGGGAAAAGTTACTAACGTTGAGCCTTTATAAATTTAAAATGTTGATATTTCATTCATCATGGATTTTTATACTAATTTTGCTTTTAAAAATATTGCTTTAAAATAGTAATTATATTTTTAATTAGGAGATTTTTGTTCCCCTTAAATTGTGTGCGTGTGTCTCGCTTGCCTCACCTTAGGTCTAGCCCTGGCAACGACTTCACTCATTATAACTCCCGGAAATGAAAGATCAGCGAACACTTTTTACCATGGGGGGCATTTTTACTATTCACTGGTACCTCTTTCTCTCCCTGCAAAGTTACACTTTGCCACCCCCTGAGAGTTAGTCATGACTCACAGTGAAATGTGATTGAGAGAGAGGTGTCACATTTTGACAGAAGCTTTTCAAATAATGTGTCACCAGTTTCTTTCTTCCTCTGCCACGACAACCAACAAAGTTCCGGACCGGGCTCCCCCATCAGCCTCGGCCCCAGAGCGAGGACAAGGACATAGAACACAGGCCCAGCCAAACTGCAGTGGGAAAAGCTTTGTTGTTGGAAGCTAATCAGGTGTTCGGGTTGTTTGTTACCACGGCGTAACCTAGCTTAACCTGATTGATATGTTTACGGGAATGAAAAAGATGCTTGGAAATTTGAACAAGAGATAAGAATCTGTGAAGAATGACCAAGCATATAAGAAGGTTTGAAAAAAGAACCATACAGAACTTCTAGAAAGGAAAAAATATATAAAAATTAAAATGAACTCAATAGATGAAATAAACAGAATAGGCTTAACTAAAGAAAATAATGAATCGAAGGATAGATCTGAAGAAATTGTCCAGGATGCATTCAAGAGAGATAAAGTGACAGAAAACAAAAAAGAGAGAGATTAAGTGGCATGGACAATTAGAGTAAGAAGGTCTAACATATATCTAACCGAATTTCAGATGGAGAGAATAGAATGAAAAAAAGGTAATATTTTCCAGAATTATTGAAAGGTATCAATCTTCAGTTTGGCTCAGTGAATAGAGCGTTGGTCTGCGGACTGAAGGGTCCCGGGTTCGATTTTGATCAGGGTACAGGCCCGGGTTGCAGGCTCAATCCCTAGTAGGAGGCGTGCAGGAGGCAGTTGATTAGTGATTTTCTCTCATCATTGATGTTTCTAGCTCTCTCTCTCCCTCTCCCTTCCTCTCTGAAATCAATAAAAACATATTTTTTTTAAAAAGAAAGATATCAATCTTCATAGCTAGAAAGCTTACATTACAGGAGGACCATGAGAAATAGAAAGGAAGCCACATTAGACATGTCATAGTGAAATTGTGAAGCACCAAGGAACGGAAATCTTATAACAGCCGAAGAGAAAAGGAAAAGCAATTGGATTGATGACTAAATTTTCAACAGAAAAAAAGGTGAACCCAGGAGACAAAAAGAATAATCTTTAATGTTCTGAGAGAAAATAACTGTCAACCTAGAATTCAATAATCAGCAACCTGGCCAGGTGGCTCAGTTAGTTGGAGCATCATCCCGTATACCGAAAAGGTGGCGGGTTCGATTCCCGGTCAGGGCATATACCTAGGTTGCGAGTAGGATCCCCAGTTGGGCTGCATACAAGAGGCAACTGATCCATCAATTGATTGATTGATGTTTCTCTCTCTCTCTCAAAAAAAAAGAAAAGAAAGAAAGAAAAAGAAAATCAAGAAACATATCCTTGGGTAAGGATTAAAAAATAAAATCAGGCATACCAACTTTACATGTGAAAAACATGAGCAATCTACAAAAACATTTTTTTAAACCCTCACCCAAGGATATTTTTCCATTGATCTTTAGGGAGAGTGGAAGAGAGGGAAAAACAGAGAGAAATATTGTGTGAGAGAAACACAACGATTGGTTGCATCATGCATGTGCCCCAACCAAGGCCCGGGAAGAGCCTGCAACAGAGGTAGGTGCCCTTGGCCGGAATCGAACCCGATCCTTCGGTCGGCAGGCTGACGCTCTGTCCACTAAGCCAAACCCGCTAGGGCTACAAAAACATTTTTAAAAAATCAGCAACACTATCTTTCAAGAAAAAAGGTAAAAAGAAACCAATCACAAACGAACACATTCTGTGATTCCATTTATATCAAATCTTCAGAAGGAGCAATTCTATTCAGACAGAAAGTAGATAAATGGTTGTTTAGAGATGGAGGGGGGTAGGGCAATAGCTGAAGAGTATGGGGTTTCTTTTTCTAAGTGATAAAAATGTTCTGAAATTGATTGTGATGGTTGCACATACCTATGAATATAACTAAAACCATTGAATTGTACGCTTGAAATGGGAGAAGTGTATGATGTGTAAATGATATACCAATGAAGTTGTTATTAACTTTTAAAGAGAGAGAGAAGACAAGAAAGGTGAAGTTTCACCTCCAGGATGGCAGCATGAGGAATTCCATGGACCACTTCCAAGTGAAACAGATATAACTGGTGAAAACTATTTCAAATATGGTTTTAAAGTCTGGTAATTGTCCTACGAGGATTCCAGAGGTGAGGAAACATTTATTCAAGAAAACCTGCTAAAACTTAGTAAGAACAGTGAGGATCTACAGCATTTGCACCACAACCTGCTGCTCCCTCTCCGTATCCGCACCTCTCCCCCTCCCCTCCCCACCACCATTCCCAGCCCACTTTGATGGAAGCTCTGGGCAGGTGTGGCCAAGAAGACAAGACTTCCTCTCCTCTCAGCTCCCAATCAAGGGACAGGTGCAATGGAAAGAGGCTTTATCCCAGGTGCGGCTGGCCAGGAACACCGGAGCCCCAATTGTCCACACCTCAGCTCACTCAGGACAGAGGCTCCCTTCCGGGGAGAGGCCAGCTGAGAAGATCAGAGGCTGCCTACCACTCCAACCCAGCACCCAGGGTACTGGCTAAGAGATTTCCCCCAGGGGACAAGGCCGTTCATAAAAACAGAGAGATCTGACACTCTCTCCAAAGGAACTGACTTTATTCGAAACAGTGCAGAGAAGTTCAAGTCTAAGGGTGCTCTCTAAAACAATGAAGATTTTGTAAGCAAATAAGAGAAGGCTGGTAGTTCATTGTATTTAAAAGCAGTAAGTTAAACCATAGGTCAGCTGGTTCACCAGAGAGGATGGGGGGCAGGGGGGGCAGCTCTCTTGGGGTGAGAACAAAGCTGAAATACTGGCCTCAAAAATTCCCCCTGCCATCCACACAGATGAGACAATATTTGCAGTTGGGTCTAACCAAGTCAATTGCCTAATAAAACAAAAGTACACAGTCTTTAAAGTAAGACTAGAGACCCAATGCACGAAATTCGTGCAAGAGTAGGTCTTTCTTCCCCCAGCTGCCAGCACCAGATTCCCTCTGGCACCCAGGACCCAGGCTTCCCACTCAGCCCCAGCTTCAGCCGGAAGGTTGTCTGGAAGGATGTCCAGTCTAATTAGCATATTCTGCTTTTATTAGTATAGATTACAGAATCCAGAGTCACCATAATATAATATTAATAATGTACAAATAGCCCTGACCGGTTTGGCTCAGTGAATAGAGCGTCGGCCTGTGGACCGAAAGGTCCCAGGTTCGATTCTGGTCAAGGGCATGTACCTTGGTTGCAGGCACATCCCCAATAAGAGCTGTGCAGGAGGCAGCTGATCAATGTTTCTAACTCTCTATCCCTCTCCCTTCCTCTCTGGAAAAAATCAATAAAATATATTTTTAAAAATAATGTACAAATACAATCCAAAATTACTTTACATACATAGAACCAGGTTGGTATTATTATAAAAAGACTTAAAACAGCTATTGTAACTATGCTCAGTGAGGCAAAGAAATATACTCTTGCCCTGGCCAGTGTGGCTCAGTTGGTTGAGCATCATCCAGTGCAACAAAGGTTGCAGGTTCAATCCCCAGTCACGGCACATGCCCAGGTTTCTGGTTCAGTCCCATTCAGGGTGCGTAAGGGAGGCAGCCGATGGATGTTTCTCTCTCACATCGATGTTTATCTGCCTCTCCCTTCCTCTCTAAAATCAATAAAAAAAGATTTTTAAAAAAATATATATTCTTTCCTAAAAATACATACTTTTAAAAAAATCTTTTTTTATTGATTTCAGAGAGGAAGGGAGAGGGAGAGATAGAAACCTCAATGATGAGAGAGACTCATTGATCAGTTGCCTCCTGCACGCCCCCTACTGGGGATCCAGCTGGAAACCTGGGCATGTGCCCCTTACTAGAAATCAAACCATGACCTGCTGGTTCACAGGTTGACGCTCAACCATTGAGCCACACCGGCTGGGCAAAAAATATATTTCTAAAATGAGTAAAAAGATATGAAATTTCAACAGAGAAAGAATGAAAGATAAACATGATACACACAGAGTTGATGCTATTGTTTGCTGATTCTATATTCAAATTTGCCTTCTTGCCAAAAATTTATTTGTAAGGCCAAAATCAATACTCATGATGCTTTCACGGTCATTTGCATGACAGGTAGACTGATGAAAATCCAATCACCCAATGTACACTTTCAAGCTGAGGTTGAAGAAGACAACACTCTGCCTTCTTGTTTTAGCTTTAATACTTACGTGTCCTTTTTGAGGTATATTTAGGAACACATTTTTCACATTTTTTTGCTTTTTGTTTGTGATGTTGAAAATGGTCCCCAAATGATGTGGTGACTGGGAGTGATGTGGTGAACGAGGATATATGGATGATAAACGGTGATGGGAAAAAATAATAAAATAAAGTAAAGGGAGAAAAATAAATAAATAAAACACTCAACGTTTAAAAAAAAAAGTCCCCAAATGGAGTACTGAAGTACTGCTGTCTGCTCTTAATTGAAAGAAGGCTGTGATGTATCTTATGGAGAAAATATGTGTTAGGCCCTAACCAGTTTGGCTCAGTGGATAGAGCGTCGGCCTGCAGACTGAAGGGTCCCAGGTTCGATTCCGGTCAAGGGCATGTACCTTGGTTGCGGGCACATCTGGCAGCTGAATTGATGTTTCTCTCTCATCGATGTTTCTAACTCTCTATCCCTCTCCCTTCCTCTCTGTAAAAAAACAATAAAAAATTTTTTTAAAGAAAATATGTGTTAGATAAGTTTCATTAAAGCAAGAGTTATAATGCTTTTGACAATGAGTTTAATTATAATGAATCAACAATATACTATATTAAATAAGGTGTCTTTATACAGAAACACATAGCCCGGCTGGTGTGACTCAGTGGTTGAGCATCAGCCAGGATACAAGAGGTCTCAGGTTTGATTCCTGGTCAGGGCACATGCCCCGGTTGCGGCTCGATCCCCAGTAGTGGGGGTACAAGAGGCAGCAGATAGATGATGATTCTCCCTCATCATTGATGTTTCTATCTCTCTCCCCCTCTCCATTCCTCTCTCTGAAATCAATAAAAACATATAAGTATATATTTGTTGTTGTTGTTGCTGCTGTAAATGCTCACCCTGAGGATATTTTTCCATTGGTTTTTATTTTATTTTTTTAAAATATATTTTATTGATTTTTTACAGAGAGGAAGGGAGAGGGATAGAGAGTTAGAAACATTGATTAACAAGAAATATCAATCAGCTGCCTCCTGCACACCCCCCACTGGGGATGTGCCTGCAACCAAGGTACATGCCCTTGACCGGAATCAAACCTGGGACCCTTCAGTCCGCAGGCCGACGCTCTATCCACTGAGCCAAACCGGTCAGGGCTCCATTGGTTTTTAGACAGAGTGAAAGGGAAGGGAGAGACAGAGAGAAACATCAATGTGAGAAAGACACATTGATTGGTTGCCTCCTGCACGCCCTGACCAGGGCCAGGGATCGAGACTACAACCGAGGTCCGTGCCCTTGACTGGAATCCAACCCAGGTCCCTTCAGTCCTCAGGCCAACACTCTATCCACTGGGCCAAACCGGCTAGGCTACTAGGGCAATAAAAAACATATTTTTAAAAATAAAAATAGAGGACCTTTGCAGAGAAAGCAAGGGGGGTTGGGGGGGGGGGGGGGGGAAGACTCAGGATAGGAATGGCGGCTCTAATTCCAATTGTGGCCTCCACGGCCGCTCCGGGGATTTCCCGGAACAGCAAGAAGAGGCCAGCCAGTCCTTCCCACAACGGCAGCAGCAGCAGCAGCAGCGGGGGATATGGCCCGGGTAAGAAGAAAAAAGTGTCCGCCTCTAGCTTTGCACAGGGTATCAGCATGGAAGCCATGAGTGAGAATCAAATGGTGCCCTCTGACTTTAGCACAGGACCTATGGAAAAAACTTCCAAACCTTTGCCATTTAAGGATCCCAACTTTGTGCACTCCGGCCGTGGTGGCGCGGTAGCTGGCAAGAAGAACAGAACCTGGAAGAACCTGAAACAAATCCTCGCTTCTGAAAGGGCATTGCCGTGGCAACTGAATGATCCTAACTACTTCAGTATTGATGCTCCTCCATCCTTCAAACCAGCTAAGAAGTATTCTGATGTTTCAGGTCTTCTTGCCAACTACACTGACCCGCAGAGCAAGCTGCGGTTCAGCACCATCGAAGAGTTTTCCTACACTCGGAGGCTGCCCTCCGATGTCACAGGCTACCTGGCCCTGCGGAAGGCCACAAGCATCGTGCCCTGAGCCTTGAGAAGTGGCGATGAAGTGGAAAACTTTCCAAGCCAGACTTGGACGCACGGTTTTGTTTCATGGAAACGCTCATTCCGCCGTCAGTCTGGAAATGTCAGCGCTGGCCCTTGGAAAGAATGTTTGGCTTTAAGGTGTGTGTTTTTTCTATGTTTTCCCTCCAAGTGTGATATTTCCTGTTGAGTTAAATTATATTTCACTTGTTGCCTCAAGTAAAGTCATTTGACAAGAAAAAATAAATAAATAAATAAATAAATAAAAATAAATAAAAGGTCACTGGATAGGCTTAATAGCAGAATATATTAGTAGATGACAGGAGGAAAAAAAATCTCAGTAAACTCGAAGATAGATCAATAGAAATGATATAAAGAGGAGAAAAAGTGAGGGAGGAGATTGAATAAAAGCCTCAGGCATAGGGCATAGTAAAAAAAATCTAACCCACGTTACTGACTGCCAGGAGAGGGAACAATGGGGCAGAAAAAAATATTTTAAAGAATAATGGCCCTGGTTGGTGTGGTGCAATGGTGAGCTCTGTCCCGTGCACCGAAAGGTCGCCGGTCCAATTCCCAGTCCGGGAACATACCCAGGTTTTGGGTTTGATCCCCAGTTGGGGTGTGTTTGGCAGGCAACTGATCTCTCTCTCTCTCTCTCTCTCTCTCTCCTTTCCTCTTTCACTGAAATCAGTAATAACATTTAAAAAGAGAAAACAATCATAAAAAAAGACATAAACTTACAAAATCAAAAATCTCAGGGAAACCCAAACAGGATAAAAAAAAAAACTATACCTCGGAATATAAAAGTCAAACTATTGAAAAGCAAAGACAGCCCTGGCCGGTTTGGCTCAGTGGATAAAGCGTCGGCCCGTGGACTGAAGGGTCCTGGGTTCAATTCTGGTCAAGAGCACATACCTTGGTTGCAGGTTCCCTGGCCCTAGTTGGGGTGTGTGCAGGAGGCAACCAATCGATGTGTCTCTCGTCTGTCTCTCCCTCTCCTTCCACTCTTTCTAAAAATCAATGGAAAAATATCCTTGAGGACTAACAACAACAAAAAAAGCAAAGATTAAAAAAAATCTGGAAAGCAACCAGAGAAAAGTCACACAAGGCTGCAAACTTATCAGAAACTGCGAAGGCCAGATTAGTCGGACATCTTGAAAGTGCTAAAAGAACAACGAACCTGTCACAGCAGAATCTTATATTCAGTGAAGCTCCCCTTCAGAAGTGAAGGCAGACAACTGCAATCACTTGTCATCAGCAGCACCGCTCTATGAGAGATGCTAAAGGAAGTTCTTCAGGCTGAAGGGAAATGATACTAGAGGGGAAAATCACTTTCAGGAAGGAAGGAGAGCATAGAAAATGCTAAATATCTAAGCAAATATAAAAGACTGTTTTCCTCGTACTTAAAAAAAATACAATGCATGTGTTTACAGCTAAAAATCTAATGAACACCCTAGCACCGTGGTCGGCTAACTGCGGCTCGCGAGCCACACGCGGCTCTTTGGCCCCTTGAGTGTGGCTTTTCCTAAGCCTTGGGAGTACCCTAATTAAGTTAATAACAATGTACCTACCTATATAGTTTAAGTTTAAAAAATTTGGCTCTCAAAAGAAATTTCAGTCGTTGTACTGTTGATATTTGGCTCTGTTGACTAATGAGTTTGCCGACCACGGCCCTAGCAGATTTGGCTCAGTGGATGGAGCGTTTGCCTGAGGACTGAAAGATCCTAGGTTCTATTCCGGTCAAGGGCACATGCCCAGGTTATGGGCTCGATCCCCAGTGGGGGGCGTGCAGGAGGCAGCTGATCAGTGATTCTCATTATTGATGTTTCTATCTCTCTTTCCCTCTCCCTTCCACTCTGAAATCAATATAAATATATTTTAAAAAAATAAATAAAAAGCTAATGAAACTATTAAAAGAATAGCAAAATAAACCCCAAGGAAATTAGAAAGTCAGGAAACAATATAGCTAAGAACAGAAGTTAATTAGGATTCAAACATATAATACAATCAATAAAGCCAGAAGTTCATTTAAAAGTGAAAAAGTGATGCCCGCAGGGGGTGGGAGGAGGACTCAGCGGGGAGAGGATCAATGGGAGGGGAAAAAAAGGGGGACGTCTGTAATGCTTTCAACAATAAAGATACATTTTTTAAAAAGTGAAAATTGACAACCCTATGGCAAGATGGCTGGAGAACAAATAACCAATACAGAAGCCCGGCTGGTTGTGGCTCGATCCCCAGTAGAGGGCGTGCAGGAGGCAGCCGTTCAATGATTCCCATCATTGATGTTTCTATCCCTCTCTCCCTCTCCCTTCTTTTCTCTGAAATCAATGAAAATATATACATATTAAACAATAGAGGAGACAAAATGGTGACATAACTCCAGAAATGGCAGACATTAAACAAGTCATAAAAATAAGATATTCTGAATATCTTTATTTGAAAATAGGTTTCTATGAAAATACTATTTACTAAAACTAAGTCAAGGAGAAATAGAAAACATGATTAGTCCTATAATTAATTATGGAATTGAATCAGTACATAACTATCTTCCTACAAAGAAAACACCTAGCATCTTGCCCTGACCAGTTCAGGTGAGTGCTGCCAAATACTAGTATTTGGAGAATAGATAATCCCATACTTTGAAAAACAAAACCAAAAAACAGAAAATGAGGGATTAATCTCAAACACTTTTGAGGCTAGCAAACCCCTGGAGAAAAAACAATGTTTCATAAAATTTAATATTAATTCATAGTAAAATAAGAGTACTTTCCTAACTTGATAAAAGTTTATTTAAAAACTATAGTGCCTGGCTGGGTGGCTCAGTTGGTTGCAGCATTGTCTTGTACACCAAAAGTTTGAGGATTTGATCCCTGGTTGGGGATCAAACACTCAACCTTTTTTTTTTTTTAATATATTTTATTGATTTTTTACAGAGAGGAAGGGAGAGGGATAGAGAGTTAGAAACATCGATGAGAGAGAAACATCGATCAGCTGCCTCCTGCACACTCCGCACTGGGTATGTGCCCGCAACCGAGGTACATGCCCTTGACTTGAATTGAACCTGGAACCTTCCAGTCCGCAGGCCAACGCTCTATCCACTGAGCCAAACCAGTTAGGGCCAAACACTTAACCTTTGATGAAATATCTGGAATTATGTTTGCTAACTGCCAATATTAGTTTCTTGGTGATGGAACTTTGAGATTTTTTTCTGTACGGGAGTCAACCCATCGATCTCTCGATCTCTCTCTCCCCTCCCTCCTTTCCACTCTCTCTCTAAAAAAAAAAAAAAAAAAAATCAATGGAAAACATATCCTTGGGTGAGGATTAACAACAACAACAAAGGAACATCACCAAGAAACCTCTGGGGAAGAGAGAAGGCCATGCTATGACAGGAGCATATAAGGGGCACCAAGATTCAATTTCTTAAAATGGGTGGGAGTATACACATGTTCTATTTTATTCTTTTTTAAAATATATATATTTTATTGATTTTTCACAGAGAGGACGGGAGAGGGATAGAGAGCTAGAAACATCGATGAGAGAGAGACATCGATCAGCTGCCTCCTGCACACTCCCTACTGGGGATGTGCCCGCAACCAAGGTACATGGCCTTAACCGGAATGGAACCTGGGACCTTTCAGTCTGCAGGCCGATGCTCTATCCACTGAGCCAAACTGGTTAGGGCTATTTTATTCTCTTTTAAAACACATAGTTAAAAAACACAAAAAGGGGAACACAAGAATACTATAATCAATATATACCATCTAAAGCAGGGGTCCTCAAACTACGGCCCGCGGGCCACATGCGGCCGGCCGAAAACATTTATCCGGCCCGCCGGGTGTTTTTACCGCCGCTGCCTGTCCTGCTTAGCAGCCGACTCGTCCCGGGCCCGCAGTGCGCATGTGTGGAATGTCTGAGGGACAGTGAACTGGCCCCCTGTTTAAAAAGTTTGAGGAGCCCTGTTCTAAAGTTTCATTGTTTTTTGTTAAAAAATAGCCTGACGTTGCCAACAGTTTTCATAATTTTTTTTTTAATGTTAGAGGGACCTTTTAGGAATATTTCTTATGGCAATCTATCAGTGATATGACATCCAGCAAATTTATGTTTCACTTAACTTTTTTTCTTCTAAAAAATTATTGAATCTATTAAATTATTGAAGGTATAGACTAAATGTTTTTCAGAAATTATGTTGAAACTTAATCCCAACTGTGATGGTGGGGTTTATTGTTTTTGTTTTTTTAATGTTTGGAAACCACTGCATTTTTAAAAATATATTTTTATTGATTTCAGAGAAGGGAGAGGGAGAGATAGAAATACCAATGATGAGAGAGGATCATTGATTGGCTGCCTCCTGCATGCCCCACTGGGAATTGAGCCCGCAACCCAGGCATGTGCCCTCAACCAGTCATGTGCCCTTGCTGACGCTCTATCCACTGAGCCAAATCGGCTAGGGCACAATGCGATGGTATTCGGATGTCAGGATCTGGGAGGTGCTTAGGTCATGAGGGTGGAATCAGTCCTCATGAGTAGAATTGTGTCCTTATAAAGAACCCCGAGAGTGCCCCTGCCCCTTCTGCTGTGTGAGGACAGAGTGAGTAGATGGCCGTCTATGAACCGGAAAGCACTCTCACCAGGCACCCAACCTGCCTGCACCTTTCTCTTGGAATCTCCAGCTTCCAGAGCGGAGAGAAATAAATGCATGTTCATAAGCCAGTCCATGGTGTGTTACAGCACCCAAACTTGACAGTGTGTAAATATCCCCATTATTATTAAACAATTTCTATCTAACTTTCTACCATCCTATAAATGTCTGGAATTACGTTTGTTAACTGCCAATATTAGTAGTTTCTTGGTGATGGGGCTTGAGATTTTTTTCTTTTTATAGTGCTCAGAAATCTAGCAAAATGTTATCTATTATCTGTAATTTTGGTGATAAATTAATAGATCTTGGCCAATATCACTTTCTGTTCTTTGAAATATGATTAAGCTTTAAAGAATAAAGGGTCACATAAGTTGCCAGTTAGTTCTTAGTTGGGGCGCTTACAAGAGGCAACCAGTCTGTGTTTCTCTCTCTCCCCCATCCTCTCTCTCTGAAATCAATAAACATATCCTCAAAACCAGGAGAAAAAAAATTCTGTCCTAACATGTCACCTTTCATTGTAATTATATCTTGAAAGTTATTCAATAAAGAAGGATAAAGGGGGGGGGGGGGGGAGAACACTACAAAAACATATCAGGTGAGGATTAGAATTAAATAAGTTAATTTAAAATATCTCACCCTAGCTGGTTTGGCTCAATGGGTAGAGTGTTGGCCTGTGGGCTTAAGGGTCCCAGGTTCGATTCCAGTCAAGGGCACATGCCCAGGTTGCAGGCTTGATCCCCAATAGGGGGCGTGCAGGAGGCAGCCAATCAATGTCTCTCTCATCACTGATGTTTCTATTTCTCTCTCCCTCTACCTTCCTCTCTTAAATCATTAAAAATATATAAAATAAAATATCTCAAGTAAACCAGAAATAACTTGCAGAGAATATAGAAAGCTGTTTTATCTACATGAAGGTGCTAATAAAAGAAATTATGCAATGGCCAACTGAAAACAGCAAATTAGCCCCAAATCCTTTAACTCCAGTTTTAAAACATATTACATTATAATCTTCTCATTGTCGGTTCGAGGACAAAACAAAAACTGGTTAGAAGTGACTTGAGAAACATGTAAAAAAAAATACCAAAAGAAAACCTGCCTCCTGGTGGTCGTGTTAAGCATAACTTTTCTTCTGTACCACATCTTCCTATACTTTTCCCAATTATCTCTATATAAAAGGCTAATATGCAAAGAGTCCCTGCAGGAGTTCAACGGTGAGACGGGGAGTTCTATCGCTCACTATGACGTGGGCTGACCATCAGGGGGTGGCATGGAACGAAGGGAGGCCCCGGCCGGCAGCCAGAAGGCCCCGATCAGCCCTGATCACCAGCCAGGCCTAAGGACCTTACCCGTGCAAGAACTTCATGCACTGGGCCTCTAGTATATTATAATCATGAAAATAGGTTAAAAAGCCATTATGTTCAATATTGCTTTAATGTGGGACAAGTGCTGTATCTGTTTGATGACAGATCCAGAACACTGCCTGGCACACAGTAGGTATTTGTTCAACAGGTGAAAGGTACCACCTGCTCTCATGTTCCCGCCTCCCCACCCACCCTACCCCCCCATTAACAGGAAGCACCTGAAACACTAAATGGCATAGCAGCCCAGGCAGGAAGCAGGAGCCTGGGTATGCCCGCCTAGTAATAAGCACTCAGATATACATGCTTTTGGTCAAAATTAGTAAACTTTATTTAAATTTCAAAAAATAATACACAGAAAGGCAGCTTTAGCTTTGTTCTTGAGGATCAGATGTAACGACCCAGAGCAGGAACTACCCCTAAGAAGTCAAAATACCCTTTACCCCCAATCAAGCCACAGGCAAGGAGGGATCCTCAATTTGGGGACAGACTTGGGTGGGTGGGGTAGGAAGAACACCAGTCAGGAGAGTGGGTTCGGAGACAGCACAAGTGGAGAACAAGACCAAAGCCCCACCGGAAACAGGACCAAACTTCGATGGGGAACACAAGGAGCTATGTACAAAGGAGCCAGGCTGGCGGCTTGCACCCCACGAGGGAGGTGAGAGGACGCCCTTCGCCTTAGCCAGCTGCTGCTGTGCCCTGCTCAGCCTCAGTTCTCCTCATCACTGTCATCTGGGCTGATGGCTGGGCTGGTGAGACTATAGGTGGGGCTGGTGGGCGAGTAGCCCGGGGAAGTGGGCGAGTAGGTAGAGCCTTTGGGGGAGGTGGGTGAATAGGTGGGGCTGGTCGGCGAGTACTTGGGGGAGGTGGGGGAGTAGGTGGGGCTAGTAGGTGAGTACTTGGGGGAGGTTGGGGTGTAGACTGGAGAGGTCGGGGAGTAAGTAGGAGACGTTGGTGAGTATTTCGGGGTGGTGGGCGAATAGGTGGGGCTGGTAGGAGAATACTTGGGAGAGGTGGGCGAATACTTCGGGCTGGTAGGCGAGTACTTGGGAGAGGTTGGGGTATACTCTGGTGAGCTGGGACTGTAGGAAGGGCTGGTTGGGGTATACTTCGGTGAGGTAGGGCTGTAGCTGGGAGAGCTGGGACTGTAGCTGGGCGAGCTTGGGGTATAGGTTGGAGACTGTGGTGTGTACCGTGGACTTGAAGGGGAGTAACTTGGTGAGGTCGGGGAGTAGCTGGGTGAAGTTGGAGAGTAGCTCGGAGAGGTTGGGCTGTAGTTAGGGCTTGTTGGTGTGTAGTTGGGACTAGTAGGTGAGTAGCTGGGCGACGTTGGGCTATAGCTGGGTGATGTAGGGGTGTAATTGGGACTGGTTGGAGAATAGTTAGGGCTGGTGGGTGAGTAACTTGGGGAAGTGGGTGAGTAACTTGGTGATGTCGGAGAATAACTCGGAGAAGTTGGCGAGTAGCTAGGAGAGGTGGGAGAATAGCTGGGTGATGTTGGCGAGTAACTGGGAGAAGTTGGCGAGTAGCTGGGAGAGGTTGGTGAGTAGCTGGGAGAGGTTGGCGAGTAGCTAGGTGATGTAGGCGAGTAGCTTGGGGAAGTTGGAGAATAGCTGGGAGAGGTGGGAGAATAACTGGGGGAGGTCGGGGAGTAGCTGGGAGAAGTCGGGGAGTAGCTGGGAGAGGTTGGAGAGTAGCTGGGTGATGTGGGACTGTAGTTGGGGCTGGTTGGAGAATAGGATGGAGAGGTAGGGGAGTAGGAGGGTGAAGTGGGAGAGTAAGAGGGACTCTGCGGTGTGTAGCCCCCAGGGGAGCGGGGCTCGTAGGCAGGCGACGTTGGTGAGTAGCTGGGAGACATGGCACCACCTGTAGGAAAGAAGCCGAGAGGAGTTAAGTGAGACAAGCCCTAGAGGAAAGATCAGGGAGAAATGAACTTGGCAGTGAGAGACGGACAGCTCACCTGGTGACGGGATGTACGGGCTTGAAGGGCCTGGGGAGCCTGGGGAGCCGGGGGTGGGAGACCAGGCGGGGGAGTAACCCGGGCTGAAGCCACTGGCATCTGAAGCAGCGCTGGGAGAGAAGCCGGCGGCCCCTGGAGTCATTCCACTCCCTGCGAGAGAGAAATGTTACGTTAAAACCAGAGCGGGAGCATCTCAGAGCAAGTTGGAGAGCCGCCTGGGAGGCATGAGGCAGGGGAAGGAAATCTGTCCAATTCAGGAGGAATGTCACACACCCACATGGCCTCAGCCCGCAAGTCATATTTTCTGGCTTTACAGTAATGAAGTTAACATATTAAACTTCAAAAAAAACCAAAAAACAAAAGCCAAGCTGGAGTCCAGCACCCTCCCCAGAGCTCCACGGCCTCCAGTGTTCCAACCTGGTGACCCTCTGCGAGCCCTCGATCCACCCAAAGAGCTCTCTCCTGGGCGGGGCCACTCACCAACACTGGGGGACCAGGCGCCGTAGGCTGGGGTTGCGCCCTGGTTCCAGGGCGTCATGGCTGGAGAAATTCCTCCCATGGGACTGGGTGCTGAGCCGAAGAACATGCCGGTGGCTGCAAAAGGAACACAGCGACTCTGAGTAACAGCCACCCTCCCGTCCAGGGCCTGCCTCCCCTTCACAGGCCCAGCAGGTTCTGGGCAGCCGAGACCCTCATACTCACGTCCGGCAGCCCCCAAGCCGGGGATGTTGGTGGGGATCTCCATGCCGTACTTGCACTTCTCTGCATCGAGGAGGAGGTCGAAACAGCCAGTGCCGGCGGGAGCCAGCTGGCCCAGCATGATGTTCTCAGACACCCCCTTCATGGGGTCGCTCTCTCCGTGCGCAGCTGCTTCCATCAGCACATCCACCTGAGCAGCCAGAAGAGGGCCAGGCCCCATCAGACCCTCCACGCAGCGCTCCAGGGCCGCTCCACCGCCGCACGGCGCACCCCCCCAGGGAGGACAGCACCAGTGCCCAGCACTCCCCCCTCCCCCGCACCCAGCACTTCTGCCATTACCGTTTCCTCGAAGGAGCATTTCATGAGAGGGCCAGTATCCTGGCGGTTGACTCCGTGTCGCGTGATGGCCATCAAGTGGCCACGACAGGTCATGGTATCACACAAGAGAGCCAAGTGCCGGTAATTAACGTAGGAGCCATCAAAGGAGATGACATGGTACAGCTCCCGCTCCAGGGCCTTCCGCACAGCTTCAATTCCCAGCACCTGGAGTGGGGTTGGGGGGAAAGGTCAGGGCAGAGTAGCTCTGCTCGCAGCTCCTACCATCACACAGATCCAGGGGGGCAGCCAGTGAAGCCCAGAGTCAGAAGGGGGTGCAGGCTGAAGACACGGACCACGGACACCCCGAGAGTGGAAAACACAGAAAGCGTCTGTTGCCAAGAGCCCCAGGGACGGGCCTGGAGCCGGATGCAGGACAGACTGCGGGCACGGGGGCCACAGGCTCACCGTGAAGATCTCCACGATGTCATTGGACGTGGTGCGCACGGGGTCCACGTCCTTCTCACTCAGCACCCGCATCAGGCTCACACCGTCCGTCTCCAGGATCCACTCCTGCAGGGCCTTGAACTCCCCGTCCTCGGTGATAATGATCTTCTTCTTATTGTCTGTCTGTGGCAGGTGCATGTACACCTGGAGGGGCACAGAGTGGGTTCAGGTGGGTGGGGCAGGGGTGGGAGGGGGAGGGGTGGGAGGTGGAAGGCTGCTGGGGAGGGAATGGCAGACCTTGCTGATCTGCTCGATACCCTGCAGGGTCATATCTGTCAGCATGTTGGACTCAATGCAGCGCAGAAAAACATCGTCATCCATCTTGTCCACCACCTCTTCCTCCTGCAACGAGAGTGAGGTGAGCTCCTGGAATCCTCCGGTCTCTTCCCAGGCTCCCCACAAACTCTAGCCTCCTCAGGGACCTAACCGCCAAGTCAGGCCCAGACCCTCCCCCTTCGGTTCCAGTGAGGTTATCTGTTCTCCAACAGTTCCATAGCAAGTTCTGATTTTTCATTATTAAAGCACCAGGCAGGCACCCACACCTGCCGAACAAGGAGCTACGCCCAAGAGTGAAGCCGTTAGTCAAACGCTTTCTTGGGTCTTGTTACACCTGCTCTCACACCACTCTTCCTAGGGCACAGCAACTCCTCCTGTCCAACCTGCCCCCAACTCTACCCCCTGCCCGCGTGCCGGAGCTTCAGGGAGGAGAGAGCCAATGACAGGGCTCTGACCCCACTCCAACGCTACCTGCTTTAGCTACATTACTACAGATTTCAAAGACTTTTGATGCTAGAAGTTTTGAAAATCATTGCTAACCACGATTACCCATTCCTACGTTAGGTGGTGTGACTGGCACCTCAAGGCTGCTTTCACTGGAACTTCTTGGTCATGAACAAGATTTAATGGCTTCTTAGATCTGACATATCAAGTTCCTCCTGGGTCCCTTACCTCCTGCATCTTGTTTTCATCACTGTTCATGATGCGGATACGGAGGACCAGCTTCTCTGCATTATCGTCATTAAAGATGCAATTCAAGTCATCGCCAAAACCTGGGGGGTGGAGTCATGAGAAAGATCACACCTATTGGACTTGCTTCTGTCACTGTTCATCTGCAGCTCTCTCCTTACAGGGCGCTCTTCTGCACACACCGCCCCCCACCACCATAGAACCCTTTGGAAAGAGGGAGGGGAAACCCTGAGAAGGAAAAGGGGATGGAGAGGGGACCTGGAGGAGAGATGCCTTGGGGACGAGAACCAGAGCGGAAGAAAGTGGTGAGGGTTGGTGGCTTGTTGGAGACTAGAGTGCAGGGACACGACAGAAGAGGATCCCAGGCTCAACTGCGCTGGGCTGGCCCCCCCAGCCTTACCAGCATTGATCTTTTCAGCAATCTGCTCCATGGTCAGCTTCCGGTCAGTCATGTGCTTCCGGTCCAGCTCCACCCGCAGAAGCCAGGGGGAGATTCGGGCCACATCAAAGTCAGGCATCTCATAGTAGACATTCACCCACTCCTGATCCTCTGCCACCACCGTGCTCTGAGGATTGGGGTCATAGTAGATGGCTGTGTTGGCAGTCACCTTCCTCAACGTTGTATGTTCCAGACGGCACAGAATGTCCTGGGAAGAAAGAAGGATTCATGACACAGTGTTTTAGTAGCTCCAAAGGCCTCTTCAAACCCTCCCGTAGAGAGAACCCCAAACTTTCTATTCAAGAGAAAGAGTTCCCCTCCCTTTCCCCGGCCAGGAAGCCCATCCCCTCAAGTCCTACCTTGGCTCTCTCAGCATCTCGCGCAGACTGGCCCAGCAGGAAGACAGTGAGTGAGGGGGTCTTTGGCTTCTTGGAAATGTTGATGAGCTCCTTAAGCCGGGGCACACCCAGTGTCACATTCTTGGCTGACACACCAGCGTAGTGAAAGGTGTTCAAGGTCATCTGGGTTGCAGGCTCTCCAAGGGACTGTGCAGCCAGAGCTCCCACCATCTCCCCAGGATGGGCCTGGAGGAAGCAGAGAGAGCATCAGAAAAGCCCTCCCTTTTGGTGAATGAAAGCGAGGTGCAGTCAGGGCTGACACTATCTTCTCTTCGTAAAGGACACGGGACAGAGGCATTTGGAAAAGGCAGAGATTTGAAAAGGTGCCAGACCATCTAAATCCCAAATCTCTAGAAGTATGCTGAACTTACAGGGTAAATATTCATTTGGCAATGGTCTTCTAAATAAGATGCTCCCCAATGTATTGTTTTAATTGAGATATAATCAAATTTGATAAAATATAACCTTTTAATTGCAGTCATACAGTATATAGCCTTTTTAGATGGGGTTCTTTCACTTCATTGTTATGGATTTAAGGTTCATTACTGCCTTTTTATGGCTTGATAGCCTATCACTTTTTATCATGAAATAATATTCCCTTGTATGGCCATACCAATTTGGTTTATCCATTCATTCATGGAAGAACATTTAAATAAGTCTTCTTTAATTTCTTTCAGCCATGTTTTGTAGTATTTCCTAGTGAATTTTAATTATTTAGTTTATAAAACTAGATTTAGATCAAATGAATTCTAAAGCTTGCCTATAGTCATAATGCTGCTCTCCTTCAATTAACCTGTAAAGTCCTTAAAGACAGTGATGGTATATTCCAGTACCTATAAATCTCTTTTCTGCTTACTGCAATTCCCTACCTCCATCTAACTTAGAATTCTGCACTGCAAACATTTTAATAAATAACAATAGTACCATTTCATATCCCAGTCATGCCACTTATTTCCTGTATGAACATCGTATAAATACAGTCACACACTCTCCAAGGCTCAGTTTTTATCTCTGCAACATGGAACTAACAGCCCCCTCCTACTAGGGTCGTCCTAGGACGCTCAGGAATAAGGTAGAAAGCCTCACACACAGGACTTGGCGCACAGCAGACTCATAATGAGTGAGAGTTATTGTTAGGTGTCTGTGGGCAGAAGTGGGCTGTTCTCAAGAGCCCAGAGAGGTCAAAGGAGAAAAACAGGGCTGAGGTGAGATAATACTCACAATGGCTTGGTTGAACTTGGACTCAATCTCTCCAAGCAGCCAGTCGAAGGCCTCTCCACTGAGCCGAAATTCCTCAGCCATGCGGCGGGAGCACAGCGTGGACCGAAGGTGAATGTTGAAGAGCAGCGTGGCGTTTTCCTGGGCCTGCCGGCTCAGAGGGTCATCCCCATTCACAATCACCAGCTTCTTGCTCAAGTCTTTGACTCCTGGGGACCAAATGAGGGATGAAGAGCTTGCAGACCACGGTCCAGCAGACTCTTGACGGCTATTCCTGCCTGGAGGCCTCAAAGCAGGTACTCACCCTCTACCACCTTGATGGGGTGCAGGTCCGAGGGAAGGCGAGGGTTGATATGGAAGATTTTCTGAGCATTCCAGATCATGCGCAGCAGGTTACAGGGGAGGACAACCTGAGGCAGGAGCGAAGGGAGGAAGGACCACAGGTTGGGGACAGCCACGCAGGGAACACTTCTCCAGCCCAGCCCTTCCTGTCCACACGCACCTTGCTGTCCCCAGTTGGGAAGATGACCCTGAGCACCTCCCGATCCTCACGCATCCTTTCAAATTCTCGCTCCAGCTCGTTCTGAATGTGTGCGTTGCTCAGCACGTCCTTCACCAGATCCTCCTGCAGAGTGCGCCGCAGGGCCCTCTCATTGGTGTAATCGAAGCGGAACCTGCAGGGACAGGGCGTGGTGTCGGACAGGTGGGCTCTGGGGCCCAATCTCTGCAAAGGAGCCCTGTGAGGCTCCCAAAGGTGTGCGTTCTTCAGGAACAGAGCTTTGGGACAAGAGTCCTGGGCAGGGAAATATAAGATATAGGCCCAAGGACTGCCAACGGGACCCGAGCCTGCAGCCCTCTAAGCTTGCTTTGTGCCGTCACCAGGAACAAGGCAGTGACGGGTCTCAACTCCGCCCTCCACCCACCCTCTGCCATAGCACAGCTGCTGTCGGAGGGTGGTAGTGTCCACTGCAAGACACATCCCGGTGATCTGGGTGGGAAGGGGAATCCCACAACTCTGGCCTGAGCTGCTGGAGGGAGAACCACCCGCCTGCCACCTCCTCACTTCTTCTCAAAAGCCTTGTTGGAAGGCTTGAGGGTAGCCAGGTTCTGGAACTCCACGCTCTCGCCCGCCAGGCCGTCCTCGCCGTAGCGCAGCTGCACCACCTGGTTGATGGAGTTGCGCACAGTGGCGTCATACTTCACCATCACCGACTCCATGGACTTGATCAGCCGCCGCTGGATGTATCCTGGAGGGAGGTAATCAACCATGAGACCCAAGGCAAGAAGAGGCTGACAAAGCCATGAGTCCTCCCTATCTCAGGATGAGCCTTGCTGGTTACTCTGAAGCCTTAACCGACCTGAAGAGCCAGCTAGTAGCCCATCGTCCCTGAGATCTCGTACTAAAAGCTCAGTCCGCTACCAAATGGAACCAGGGCCCAGCAGAGTCCCCGAGGAACCAGCCCCCATGTGACAGGTCAGCAGCAGGGAGCCCCGAGGCCCCATCCCTCATCCTGAAATGCTACAGAGCAATCAAATGAGGGCATCTGCCTAGCTCTTGAGCTTTAGTCTCTATTTTTTCCACAAAGGCCAGATTCCATCTCTGGGAATAGACGACTTTAGCCCGAGAACACCACTCCCCACCCCAGGCACTTTTCTGCCTGTGGTTCACCCTGGGACTGCCACGGGAAACCCTGGCTCTGTAGGCCTCACCAGTCTCAGCAGTCTTGACAGCTGTGTCGATGAGCCCTTCACGCCCGCCCATGGCATGGAAAAAGAACTCGGTGGGTGTGAGGCCGGCCAGGTAGGAGTTCTCCACAAAGCCACGGCTCTCGGGCCCATAGTCATCCTTGATGAAGTGGGGCAGAGTCCGGTGCTTGAATCCAAACGGGATCCGCTTGCCCTCCACGTTCTGCTGCCCGACAACAGCAATGACCTGGGAAACACAAGGTGGGGCGCGTCTGACTCCCTTTGCCTTAAGAGTGAGTTCCCCGTTTTTCCCCAACTGCTCCCCCAGCAACACATACTTCCCCTCCCCTCTCAACTCTCAGTGTTGGCCCCAATCTGAAAAGACAAGGCTCCCACCTGGGAGATGTTGATCTTGGAACCTTTAGCTCCAGACACAACCATAGACTTAAAGTTGTTGTATTCAGACAGGGACTTCTGGGCAGAGGAGCCAGTCTTGTCTCGGGCGTCGTTGAGAATGCGGTTCACCTGGTTCTCAAACGTCTGCCGCAGGGTGTTCCCTGGGGTGGGCTCCAGCTCGTTGTTATGCGCCTTCTCGATGACCTGGGTGCAAAGATGGAGGCAGAGTTCTCAGTGAAACACCAATCCGTCTTACTCCCCTTCTCTCTAACCCACACACCCTCTTTGTTAATTAAGTTCAAAATCCATGAAAGGTTCTTGTTCAGTCTTTACCCAGCCTTCCCTCTCACCTCTATGACATCCTGCTTGGCCTT
The DNA here is from genome assembly GCF_000147115.1 of Myotis lucifugus. Taxonomy (NCBI): domain Eukaryota; kingdom Metazoa; phylum Chordata; class Mammalia; order Chiroptera; family Vespertilionidae; genus Myotis; species Myotis lucifugus. The sequence goes on along the minus strand of NW_005871738.1, from coordinate 214,541 downwards.
CTTGATCGTGTTCTGAATGTCCTGGTAAGTCTTGGAATCAGCAATAGAGTCCCCAATGCCAATGGTATGACCTAGAGATAAGGAGAAGCATCAGCAACACCTTCTTTGGTCTCCCAAGAACCATGGGACAGAATCACAGCCAAGAGAGGAGGAGGAGGGACACCCAATCTAAGGACTGAGAGAGGGATGGCAGAGAACAGTCAACAGTGGCAGAGGATTCGTAGAGGGCTTGGCGGAGCCCTGTACTTACCCTCAATGAGGAGCCAGTTGTTAATGACAGTCTGAATGTTGGAATAGAAGAGGCGAGTGATGTCATGGCCCATCTCGAGGTAAGAGATGTGGACCAGGGAGCCAGCTGATGTGCCCAGAGACTTCTTACACAGGATGCCCATGATGAGCTCCCCATTCTCCACCACCACCTGCAGACAGAGCACCCACTCAAGGCCCCTGCTGGGGTTCCCATGTCCAGGTCCTGTCCCCACACCCCCAGAAGCCAGGCCCTACCTTAGTGTCCCCGGGAGAGATGTGCTTGTAAGGGCCGCTGTCCTCGTCGTCGGGGTGGGTGCTGTGGGTGCGGATACAGTTGATGTGGCCTGGTATGATGAGGGAGAAGATCTGCTTGCCTGTCCACAGGGGCCGGGGCTTCAGGATGGCCGGCTGTGGCACCTTTCCGTCCCACGTGGACAGGAACATTAGGAGGTTCATCACTTCACCCTGTGAGATACAGAGCAAGGAAGATGGGAACTTAGAACTGCAGGCCTCAACCCTTGGAAATGCCTGGGGAGGCTACCCTGCCCCAGGAGGAAAGCCAGATTTTGGAGGCAAATAGATTTTAAAAAATGTTTTCCAAAATTTTAATTTAAAAATTTGTCATGAGACAAAAAAAAAGCCCACCAGTAAGTATAAATTACTTGTAATAATAGGAAATAAGTGAAAGTAAAAAGAAGTAGATACACAGAATTTTAACAAGGTCACTGATTTTCCCCTTCACCTTTACTTCCCAGACAATACCGGAAATTACATGACATTTTACGGAATTAAATGGGGAGCTCAAGTCGCACACCCTTTTGGCCTCTGATCTTTCCTAACTTACATTCCTTCCATCTCACAAGCAAGTTAATCTCACAGGTCAGGACAGAGCAGGTCAGGGCAAAGGTCACAGCTCTTCCTCCCCAACCCCAGCCGCACAGCCCGGGGCCTGCGCCTGCCCAAGCCGGGCTCCCTCTCCAGGACACACACCCGCTCCAGGAAGACGTCTCTCTTCGTGAACTTGCGCACGGCAGTGAGCGTGTCCTGCACGATGCCCATGACCGGGCGATTGCTCTGGGGCGTGACGATCATGCGTGGCACCATGGCCAGCTCCTGGATCTCTGCCCGAGTCTCGAGAGACTGTGGAAGGTGCAAGTTCATCTCATCGCCATCGAAGTCAGCATTGTACGGGGTTGTCACACTGCAGTGAGAGAGAGGAGTCCGAGTTGGGAGGATGCCTGACGCCTGCAGTGAAAGCACAGGGAGCAGCCCGGCCCGAGTCCGACGCCCTCAGCCAGCGGACTGACCTAAGGTTCAAGCGAAAAGTCGACCAGGGGAGGATGCGGACCCGATGTCCCATCATGGACATTTTATGCAGAGTTGGCTGCCGGTTGAAGATGACAATGTCCCCATCGCACATGTGCCGCTCCACCTGGGGAGTGAAGTGTGGAAAGTCTCGGTGAAGGGGGGTGCTAGGGATGAATGACGGGGGACCTAAAATGCTTTGTAGATGGAAAGGGATGGTACTTTGGTATTATTTCACTTGAAACACTTATCAACCACCCTCTTTGGGCCGGGCCCTGGGTTAGATACCAGGTTATCAGAGATGACCAAGAATAGTACCCACCAACCCCAGGGAACTCAGTCTGGGGAGATAAGAGATTCTAAACAAGAAGCCTCTGCTCTGTTCCTCCCTCTTCCCTGCCGTACGTGCCCCGCATGCTGCCCTTGGGATTATGTGACTCCCACCCAGACTGTCAGCGGCTAACAACCACAGTCCGGCCTAGAGCAGCAGTGTTTTGAAAGGAGAGTCAATGAGTCTGGATCCTGAGGAACAGGACAGCCACAGCCAGCTCCCACTCTACACAGCTTCCTGCTCAGGTGAGTACGAGGCCTGGCCTGTTCCGTACCTTATAGCCAGTCTGTAGGTGAAGGTCACTGGGCTTGGGGTGGAAACGCAGGTCAATGCGATCCCCATTGTCTCGGATGATGTACTTGGCCCCTGGGTACTGGCTGTTCCCCCTGCGCACTAGTTCCTGAAGTCTAGGAAGGAAACACATGAAATAAACAAAAAACTTCCCAGAAAGCTCTCACTGGCGTTGCTCAAAGCCAAGCCCAATGGAAGCCCAGCTGTAAACGTCAATGCTCCCTTCGGTTCACTCCGAGCCCATCACCCTCAGGTCTCCCCTGCAACGCCAGGCAGGACTTCTGAACTGCGCACACCTGTCAATGTTGAAGGGGGTGACAATCTCTGCAAAGGTCATGTTGGCGGCAATGGAGCGAGGCACGCCAACCTGGTCAATGGAGAGGTTGGGGTCGGGGGTGATGACCGTGCGGGCTGAGAAGTCCACTCGCTTGCCCATCAGGTTCCCTCGCACCCGGCCTTCCTTGCCCTTTAACCGCTGCTTCAAGGACTTGAGGGGACGCCCAGACTTTTGCATGGCCTGTGAGCAAACACAGGGTGAGGGGCACCCCAGCAGTCAGCACTGGCCTCTCCTCCAGAGCTCGGAGGCCTCATGCTGGCCCCCTACCCGTTCCTCTCGTGCCCCGAGTAGGGAGTGTGCCGACTCACTCGAGGCAAGCCAGGCAGCTCATTGTCCACCATGGTGGCCACATGGAACTGGAGGAGCTTCACGTCCTCTGCAATGACGTGGGCCGCCGCGCCGTTCTGCTCATTGCGCCGAAGCTGGTTGTTGATCTTCACGATGTCGGCCAGTTTGTGAGTCAGGTCATCCTGAAGTAGGAAGTCAGCAGAGTCACAATCCAGCTCCCACTGAGCACTCAGCACGTGTGTGCTGCACACAGCGCCTCTGGCGTCCTCATCCCACCCTGAGAGGCAGGTCTGCTCTCTCCTTTCAGTTAGAGAAGCACCTTCATGAACTTTAACCACCTTAGGGACCTTGGTCAAGGTCATACAGCTAGCAAGGGGCAGGTATTTTCAGACTCAGATGATCTGTCCATCATCCATGCACTGTACTCTCCCACTGGCTCCTGTATGTACATCCTCCCCGCCCCCCCACACCCCAACACCTGCCAGTCAGCTGAGAGGAAGAGTCCAGAAGCCACTGACCTGGTTGCGGGCAGAACCCTGCATCACAACGGCAGGCCGCACAGACAGCGGAGGCACCGGCAGCACCGTGACGATCATCCACTCGGGCCGGGCGTAGCGCGGCTCCATGCCCAGCACAAAGCACTCCTCGTCCGAGATGCGCTTGAAGATCTCATGCACGCGCTCGGGACTCAGCAGGATCTTCTTCTCCTGAGAGTCCTCATTGACATGCTTCCACTCCGCATACAGCTCCAGGCCTGAGCGCCGGATCCTGGGCTGGTACCGCCCACAGCCACCATGGCCCTTCCCAGGAAAACGAGGGGCCTTTAGAACCCAGGGATCGGGCCTCTGGGACCCCCCCCCCTCCCTCCCCACAGTGCCTCCCAGCCCCAGCTACCTTTTCTTTGGTCAAATCCTCATCACCTTCAGGTTGCTCCACACCAAACTTGTTGTCCATCTCCTCCCCCGCTGAGGGCAAATGAGCAAAGGACTTGCAGAGGTCATAGACGTGTGTGAGCCGCTTCTTGGGCTGCCCCTTAGACTTGGCCAGAATGTCCTTGATCTTGGGGTTGTTCTGGGGACAGAGCAGAGCAGCGTCAGGCGGGCCTGCTCCTCTGCCCCCGCACCATGTAACCCCTCCCCTGGGCCGGGCCCACCCCACTCACTGAGTCCACAAGCAGCTTGGAGCAGAAGAAGCAGACACAGCGCAAAACTTTCATCGTCTTCACCAGGAAGCCCACGTGAAACACAGGCTTGGCCAGCTCGATGTGGCCGAAGTGGCCAGGGCACTCTGTCATGTTTCCTGTGGGAACACACACCCAACGTTTTCCTCCCAGCTCTCACCTCAGAGACGAGGTCTCCAGGGGTCCCCGCACAGGCCTGGGTTTCTTTAAGGACGTAAGCTCCCCCTTCCCTTCATGACTCCACACCAACCCCCCCAACACTCACCTGCACATGTTTGGCAGCGGCCAGTTCGCTCAATCACCCCTTGCCTCGGATCCATAAGCCCCCCAAGCTTGGGCCGGCCTCCCTCAGTTGTCTCAGGGTACTTGATACCACCCTCTGTCACAGACATTCGCTTCTGAAGGAAGAAGAAGGCCAAGAACAACTAAATAGGATTCCTAGTTTCCAGACTTTACATACCTAAAGCCTCAAAGGCTCACAGCTATTGACAGAAGACTAAGCAAGTTTACCCTGGAGTGAGGGGAATGGGGGGGTCAGTATGTGAACACCTCTGGAAGTAACCAAAATTGAATATCACAAGTCAAGACCCGTCCGAGTCTGAGTTAGGGAGAAGTGGTCAGACCAGCATTCGGTTAATCTCAAGCTCCATGTAAGCTGCGACCTCTAGGACATGACCAGACATCCCTCCAGGTTGAATTCTAAGCCACTGACATATATAGGGTTGAACAGCAAAAAAATAGTTGTTTTAAGAAAAACAACAAAAACACCAATGCCTGTTTCTTCCCCAAAGCTGAAATCAAGCCCAGAATCTGAGCCCCTGGCAGGAGCCTCTGTTCCCGCTGGAATGGCACAGGTGTCCTGCTTCAAGACATGCCTGACAGCTCTACGAAGTCAGGTAGCCCATCCTCATAACCTCCCCTTCTCAAGGGCCTGGCCAGCGTGAACCCTTCCATGTTCAGATAGAGATTTTATAATAAGTCAGGAGAGCCAGGAGCTAGAGTGAAGGGTTGGCGGAAATTATTTGGAGCAGACGTAAACCCAGGCCCTCGCGAGATGAAGGCAGAGGCAAGGTCTAGAATTCTGAGGAAGGTGGGGCCAGGAACCACTGGCACCAATTCAGTGAAAGAAAGGTTGAGATGAAGAGCTCAGAGGTAGATACGCACGAAAGGAGAGATTTCTGCCCTGGGCTACAGGACGGTTGAGGAAACCTTTAGTTTTCACACACCCACAACCGAAGACCTTTAAAGTAGGTAAGGTTTCTGGTCCACTAAACTTCCTAAGGGAAGAACTCAGACACGAGAAACCTGAGGCTGGTGAAGCGAGCTGCTTGAGGAGCCAGCTCAAGAAGTCACACCCAACCCTTTCTGCTCCCAAACACGCTCACCCACTCTACCATGCTGCAGCGTAAGTGACGATTCAACTTCTAGAATACATCTTGGTGCCAAGCGCAGTGCTAGCTGATTCATTCTTATTTTCATAATTTATAAACTATGTGCCACTGTCTTTATTTTACAGATTACAAAACTGAGGCCCAAGGTCACGCAACTAGAAGGCATTAGAGCCAGAACCTGCCTGTGCCTTCTTTCCACTGCATCATGCTGGGGGGAAAACAGGTGAATTCAAACCAGCAAAGGGCAAGATTATGATATGAGTGATTATACAGCCATCTTCCTAAATATCCCCTCTCCTTCCACTACCACCGTCCCTACCACCGCTCCCGATGGGACCCTTCTCTGCCTTGGCTTGTGGGACCACTCCTTGACCATCTCTCTCCCTACCTCTGGCTGCTGCTTCTTAGTCTCTCCCCAGGCTCCTCTGCCTTGGTCTGCTCCTTAAACACTGCTGCTCCCCAAGGTTTTGTTCGCCCCCACTCCTCACAGCACTCTATAGGCTACCCCATGATTTTCACTATATACTGATGAGGTCCAAATTCCCTCCAGGCATCACCCTTCTTTTGGATTTGGAAGTCACATATGTAACTACAACTAAGCCCCCTGCAGATACCTACTGATAAATCAAATTCAACATGTCTAAAATCGGACGCCTTTTCCACAAAAATCTCTCCTTTCTCTTCAGTCCCCTCTAAGGTGGTGGCACTCAAGACCCAAACCAATACTTACCCCTTCTCACTGTCAGGTCTGATGGAATAATAGAATGGATACTCCTCCCCTGGGAAGTGACCTTTAGACCACTTCACAACAGACAGTCCCTTTCGCTTAGCACTTGCGAAGACCACATTCCACTTGCTAAGACCATTCTCTTTCCCCTCAGGACCCGCCCAGAGAATTCCCCACCCAGAAAAAGCCCGCCCAGAGTCCTTTAAAAATCTCTGACTCCCTGTCCCTGGATGCTGGCACCATTTTGGGGCTCAGCCCATCTGGGTATCCAGATTACCTAATAAATTCATAATTCTTTACCCCTTTTGGCTTCGTGTGTTCCTCCTTCGGGGACCCTAACACTTACCCTCAGGCTCCTGGTTTAGAATTATGAACTGTGTAATCACTTAATAAGCCCAGGATGTAATTACCCATTCATTCACCAAGTATGGGTGTATCTCGTCTGTAACTCCTAAATATTTCTTGAGTTTGCCCCCTTCTCCATCCCTACCACCACTGCCCCAGGTCAGGCCTTTCCTTTGTGGTCCACATCAGAGCATCCCATAGGTCATCAATCTATGTCTCTCCAACCCATACATGCCACAATTGGGGTGTTCCCTCTAGAATGGAAATCTAATCTTCATACCCTCTTATCCTCAGAATGATGTCCAAATTCAGCAAGACAGCTTACAAAAGGGTTTTATGATGTTCTCACCTTCCTTTCTTTTCCCACCTCTATAACAGAGTTCCCTGAGGTCCCTCTATCACAGTGATGGCGAACCTTTTGAGCTCGGCGTGTCAGCATTTTGAAAAACCCTAACTTAACTCTGGTGCCGTGTCACATATAGAAATTTTTTTATATTTGCAACCACAGTAAAACAAAGACTTATATTTTTGATATTTATTTTATATATTTAAATGCCATTTAACAAAGAAAAATCAACCAAAAAAATGAGTTCGCGTGTCACCTCTGACATGTGTGTCATAGGTTCGCCATCACTGCCCTCTCACCTGGCTGTGCGCTGCACTCCTCTGGGTATTTGGTCAACGTGCAACCACCGAGCCACGCTGGTGGGGCAACAGCTTTAATAGGTATCTCTCCACCCCATTTATGCTCCAACTGCCAAAGAGTTCTCAAAATTCCCTGTCTTCACATGCCCCTCCTTTCCAGTAAACTTCTTTTCATTCTTTAAGAGCCAATTCAGCCCTGGCCAGGCAGCTCAGTTGGTTCGAGCATCGTCCCGATATGCCAAATTGTGGGTTCGATCCCCAGTCAGGGCACATACAAGAACCAACCAATGAATGCATAAGTAAGTGAAACAACAATTCCATGTTTCACTCTCTCCCCCCCTCCCTTCCTCTCTCTCTCTAAAACCAATTTTAAAAAAAGACCCAATTCAAACGTCACCTCTCCAATTCTTCGTAGCCTTATCCACACCCCAGCAAGGTCCTTAGTCCAATTTTTAATTACTTATTTACACATTTGTCTCTCCCATTGGACTGTAATCCTTGAAGGCAAGGATTATGTTTCATTTATCCTTTCTATCCTCAGCGCCTAGCACAGTAACCAGCACATGGTAGAGGCTCAGTAAATATTTGTTGCACGTGTAGGAAATCCCTTATTAGATTGTAAGTAATTTGAAGACAAGAATAGCTTTACACTACCTAAAAGATAGTGTGGGCTATTACTGTCTTTAATCCTTCTTGGAATAAGTTGGGGTATAAATAAGTTAGGATATGCTTTCCATGGAAGACAGTTGCTTTTAATGAATAGGAGTCAATGCCTTCAAATGTATTCAAGCACCCATTTCCCCTGACTTTGCCCAAGCTTTTCATAAACCCCAGCACCAAACCTCCTTGCTTCTTTCCCCTTACTCAGCAACATCAAAATACTTTTTTTCTTCTTCTTTTTGAGAGGAAAGGAGAGGGAGAGAAAAATATTGATGTGAGAGATACATCGATTGGTTGCCTCCCGCATGACCCCCAATCAAGAGCCCGAAACCTGGGCATGTACCTTGACCAGAAATCGAACCTGACTCTTCCGTGCATGGGACGACATTCCAACCAACTGAGCCACACTGGCCGGGGCCAAACATCTTTTAACCGCAAAGACAATAGCTTTACCTTGCAGCCAATTCTCAGAGCCTCAGTATCTCAATATACACCCCACCTCAAGACTTAAGAGAAAATATTCTACCCTTAAATATATCTGTTCCACGAGAGGATTCTTTACCCATCCTCCTCCTACCCAAAGTGGAAATTTCATTCCCTCAAAACTGGCCAGTGTGACTTGGTTGGAGCGTCATCCCGTGCACCAAAAGGCCACAGGTTCAACTCCTGGTCAGGATACATAACCAGGTTATGAGTTCAATCCCTCCCCCACCCCACCCCACCCCCACCCCCCCGTCGGGGTGCATATGGGAGGCAACCAACTGATGCTTCTTTCTTTCTAACTTATTTTAGAGAGGGAGAGAGACATCAATGTGAGAAACATCTATCGCTGACTTTCTCTTCTCTCTCCCTCCTTTCCTCTCTCCGCCCCCCCTCTCTTTCTCAAATCAATAAAAGCATATCCTCAGGTGATTAAACAACAGGAGCACTATATAAACAGCAAGCAATGACCCCTGTAAGTTTTGTGAACAGCCTTTTCATGCTTTTTAAAAAATGAAAATGTTCCGGGTTTTTTTTTTCCATAAATGGGGTCTTATTCTGCATATTGTTCAATAACGCTTTCATTTATCCAGATTCCTAAACTTATTGGTCCAATGCCTTAGTGTCTCAGTAATTTTCACAACACTCCCTAGACAAAAACAAACAAAAAAACACCACTTACTAAGTACTTAGATCCAAACAGCTTAAGTATTTATGTCCTACCAACTTAACACCATTTGAAAAAATACACTAAATTTGAGAAAAACGTTTTTAATATATTAAAGCACCCCCCCCCCCCCAATAACCACAATTATTTACTTATGATACCTGGTGGGCACTGCACAATTTCTCAAATCTTAGAATCAGATTGGACAGGACCACCCTATTTCTTGCTCTACAATGATCTTGCCCAGAATTTAGCAACTGCTAAAAACCAAGCTTCACAAAGACATGACGTCATCTGAAAGGGTTTGGTGCCACCTAATGTTGAAAAGGAACTACCTGGCACTAGTAGTTCCCAGATGTGCTTGTGTTTCTAGAAAATGTAAAATCTCTCACGGGTACCTGTGAGTCTGCTGCAGAGCCTCAACAGTTTGGGATTTAATTTATTGGGAAGGTCTTGTTCTACTGTAAAAATAGAACCTGAGTTATTCAACAGGATTCCTATTAGTAAATTAATACTTAGGAAATTTATAATTTCAAACAATGTTGCAATAAAATACTTCTACATGTATCTTTGTGTACTTGTCCAATTATTTCATTCACTCATTTGACAAACTTTTTAATTACATGCCTTATGTGCCAGGCACTATTTGAGATGCTGAAAGAAGAGAGTGAAAAGTCTCTTATAAAATTTACATTCTATTGAGGGAGCAAAAAAACCACACACAGAAAAACGAATTCTCTCAGGTAGTGACAGGTTATGAAGTAAAATAAATCAAGACTAGAGGTTATAGGGCCATGTGACTCTGGTTGAGCGTCAAACCCAGGAGGTCACGGTTTGATTCCTGATCAGGGCACGTGCCTGGGTTATGGGCTGGATCCCCAATAGGGTGTGCAGGAGGCAGCCGATCAATTATTCTCTCTCATCATTGTTTCTATTTCTCCCACCCTCTCTGAAATCAGTAAAAAATATATATATTTTTAAAAAAAGACTAAGGGTTGGTTATAGAATGCAGAAGGATGTCATTTAAATAGGGTGGTGAGGAAAGAGCTCCCTTGACATGACATCTGAGCAGAGAAACATCGATCAGCTGCCTCCTGCACACACACCCCCACCCCCACTGGGGATGTGCCCACAACCAAGGTACATGCCCTTGACTGGAATCGAACCTGGGACCCTTCAGTCCGCAGGCTGACGCTCCATCCACTAAGCCAAACTAGTTAGGGCCAAACACCCAACCTTTGATGAAATATCTGGAATTGTGTTTGCTAACTGCCAATATTAGTTTCTTGGTGATGGAACTTGCAATGGGCCCCTAAAATTCGTCTGTTTCATGTCGGGATCTCTGCGGTGCGCTGCCAGTCACCCTTCTCACCCTCCAGCCTCAGCTGCGGCCAGGCTAACACCCTAACAAAACTGAACTCTGAGAAGCCTCTAGGCTGGACCCCACGTTGCCTAGGGCCCTAGGCGTTGCTGTCGCCTAGGACTGCGAGCAGCGCCACACCCCGCCCGCAGCGAGGAGGGAGGAAGAGTCGAGGGCAGATCCGCTTACCAGATCCGCTTACCAGTTCATCCGGGCTGAGAACTCCGAACTGCACTCGCTTGATGGTGCGCAGCGGGCATGCGCTGTCCCCGGAGGGGGGGCCACCCCCGTGCATCGCGGAGGCAGGCGCGCTGCGCAGGCGCAAACCTCACTACAAAAAGCCTGCGCCGCCTCCGCCTAAGAGCTCAGACCCCGTCGGGGCGGCCGCCGGGAAGGATCTTCCCTAAGTAGGGAAGGGAAGGCCGGAGGAGGGAAAGGTTGGGGGAGGGAAGGAGGCGGGGAAATGAAAAGGAGCGAAAGGAGTTTTCCTCCCTGTTTCCGGAGGTTTTTCGTTTCTCAAAAAGGAAAAAAAAGGAGGAGGGGGAAGGAAAAGGGTTCAGAGGGGGGAGAAGAAAGAGGGTAACAAATAAATAGTTAACCGGGCTCCCGAACGGCAGAGGTTACGGCAGTTTGTCTCTCCCCCTTCCGGGAGCCGCCTTCTTCTCCAACCGTCCCGGCCGCGCTCTCGGCGCTTCTGAGAAGAGAACTGAGCGAATGACGCCTTTTATAGAGCCGTCCCTGCATCCCCGCCCCTTCCTTTCCCGCCCTCCCTTGCGCTCCAGGGCGGTCTGCGCCGGCCCGCACGGGGGCGCGCGCTCCAGTCGTTGCTCCTCCCTTCCCGGCTCCGGGGTTGAGCGACCTTTGAAATGACAGGGGGGAAGGGAAATTGAATGCCTCCACCTCCCTAAACTGCTCGCTCCCGCGCTGAGGTTTGAGGTTTGAGGGATCGAGGGTGAATATAGGCTGTGTAGAGTCTAGTTTGGAGTGTGTTTCATCTTCAGCCCAAGTTTGTCATTAATATCCCCCCCCGCCCGCTGGAAAATGGTCTGTTCCGTGACTCGGTAATGAAGAAGGCGGGGCCGACGGGGCTCTCGCAGGGGGTAGTGCTGGGGCCGCCCTTGGTCATGAATATGCAGTAGTCGCGCTGAATATGTATGAGTCGATCAAGACGGCCTGGCCGAGTGTTTGTCCGGAAGTAGCTATTTGCCGAGAGGCCTCCTGGGACGGGTGGGCATCTTCTGGCCGCGAACGGCGGAGCCCTGTACGCGGCCCGAGTGCGGAATCCCCGGCCGGAGCCGCTCGGAGACCTCGGCTCAGGCCTGTCCGGAAGGCGCTGCCTGGGAGGGAGATCACGGACCGTGACGATCCAGGAAAAGCAGATTAGCCGCGGGGCGGGACGCGAGCCCCGGGGGTCAGGGCCTAGCATCCGAACGTTAGGGAATCCTCTCCCTTCTAGAATATTTCAGGAAAAGGGTGGGGGAGGGGGGCTCCCACTATCCTTCCACAGCGGAGAGGACACAAACTGTGCAGCCACATTCAGGGTGATCCTTGTTTGATGTCAGTGTCACGTCACCACCCCAAATTGGCCAGGGAGGGGGGACGGGTTGGGGTGGAGGGAGGGAGGGGGCACAGCCACTGGGAAGGGCAATCTCACGCAAGGAAAACAGGCAGACGCCCTTCCCCCAGCGCAGCTGATTGCTCTCCTGGCCTCCAAACGCCCCAGCCATGGCCTTCTCCCTGTGCTGGGGTGCCGATCTCCCCGTGACTCATGGCCTGCCTGCCTCAGCTCCTTGGATCTGCTCCTCGGACAATATTTATTACTCTTATCCGGTCCTCTTGCCCCAGCCTGGATTCCACATCTCTTGGTCCCCAGGCTTGTGCCAGGTCTTCCAGGCAGTCCCTTTCCACCAGGTCCCGGTTCCCCTGGACCCCAAGGTCTGTCCCTGTCCCACACCAGTTGCCCTTGCCTTTCCCCCCACCCCCATCCCCACCCCCAGCTCTCAAGTCAGTCTCACTCCTCCACCTGCCCTGCCCTCTCACAGCTGAGGTTCTGGGCCTTGGTGATGGCCAGCACAACCACTGCCCCAGTGATGTCAGAGGTGCCACCATCTCTCTCGCACTGGCCAGTGTGGCTCAGTCGGTTGGAGCGTCTCCTGTACATTAGAAGGTGGCATGTTCAATTCTCGGTCAAGGCACAAACTCAGGTTGTGGGCTCAATCCCAGTCAGGGGTGCGGGGGAGGGTGTGGAAGGCAGCCAATCAATGTTGATGTTTCTCCCTCACATCCATGTCTCTCCCTCTCCCCCCTTCCTCTCTCTCTCTAAAAAAAAAAAAAAAAAAAAAGTCGTGGCTGGTGTTGCTTGGTGACTAGAGCATCAGCCCACACACTGAAGGGTCTTGGGTTTGATGCCAGTCAAGGGTACCTGAGTTGTGGGTTCGCTCTCCCCTATTAGTCGATACGGCTTTTTCACATTGATGTTTCTCTCTCTCTCCCCACCCCTTTCTCTCTTCCACTCTCTCTGAAAAAGCAATGGAAAAAATATCCTTGTCCTACCCAGTTTGGCTCAGTGAATAGAGCATCAGCCTGCGGACAGAAGGGTCCCGGGTTCGATTCTGGTCAAGGGCATATGCCCAGATTATGGACTTGATCCCCAGTAGGGGGTGTGCAAGAGGCAGCTGATTAATGATTCTCTGTCATCATTGATGTTTCCATCTCTCTCTCCCTCTCCCTCTCTGAAATCAATAAAAATATATTTAAAAATATATATATTCGGGGGAGAAACCAAGATGGCGGCATAGGTAAACACCGGAAATTGCTGCCTCGCACAACCACTTCAAAAATACAACTAAAAGACAAAATGGACATCATCCACAACCACAGCAAGGCTGGCTGAGTGGAAATTCTACAACTAGACAGAAAGAGAAAAGCACACAGACTCAGAGGAGGTGTGGAAGTAAAGTGCAGAGGTACAGAGGCGCACGTGGAAAGGGCTGGCAACTGAGGACACGGTTGTCTTTTTCAATCGGGAGGGAGTCTCAAGCTCCCGACTGCTCTGAACTCCAGTTCCAGGTGAGTCTCTTGGGACCCAGACTCATACGGGGAGAAACTGGACTGTCTGGCATCGGTCGGAACTCGAGGGTGGCTTTCTCTCAGAGGTGCTTGCAGCGATTACCGGGACACTGAGACATGGGGCCTCTTAGGGCAGGACTGAGGAGCAGCCATAGCTGCTTGCTCCACCCTGTTGATCCCCTGAGACCCCACCCCACCCAAGCTGTGCACAGAGGCTTTTGCATATGAAAGGCCTGGCCCTTTGCAATCAGAAAATTACCTAACAAACTGCAGCTGGGCCAGACAGACCCAGAACTTCCAAAAGGAGGCCCAAGGCCCTGCAGCAGCTTGCATTGCTTCACAGCTGGGCCTCATCTGGGCACTTCCAAACCCCAAACAAAGAGGAATCTGCAGATCTCTCCATAGCTCCTGCTGAGTAGCCTCAGGCAGAAGCTAAATTAGCACCTCCTTAGAGATCCAAGAGCCAATGTACCCAGTGGTCAGAGTGGGACCATCCAGATTACAACTCCTCAGATCCATAAGGAACACACTCAGGGGGCAGACTCAGTGAGCACCAAAGCCCCACTGAAGCAAGTCTTGCCCCAGAAGGGTGTCTTCAGCACAGACGTTTTCCCACTGCAGACACAGCTGATTCTCACAGCCAATTGGCCTGGAGGTCAATTCCTCCCAGTGATAACTACAACAATCAAGGCTTAACTACAACAAGACTGTGCACAAAGCCCACAAAGGGGTGCACCAAGAGTGTCCACCTCAGGTAATTGGGGAGGCTGAGCCACTGGGCCCTATAGGACACCTAGCACAGAAAGCCACTCTATCAACACAGGGAAGCATAAAAAATGCGGAGACAAAGAAACAGGTCACAAACAACAGAAATGGAGGAAAGCAAACTACAGGATATAGAGTTCAAAACTACACTTATAAGGTTTTTTAAGAATTTTCTAGAAACCGCTGATAAATTTAGTGAGACCCTCAAGAAATCTAGTGAGACCCTCGAGGATATGAAAAAGGACCAACTAGAAATTAAGCATACACTGAAGGAAATAAAGAATATTATACAGAGTTCCAACAGCAGACTAGAGGATCGCAAGAATCAAGTCAAAGATTTGAAATATGAAGAAGCAAAAAACACCCAACCGGAAAAACAAAAAGAAAAAAGAATCCAAAAAATATGAAGATAGTGTAAGGGACAACTTCAAGCGTACCAACATCCAAATTATAGGGGTGCCAGAAGAAGAGAGAGAGCAAGATATTGAAAACCTATTTGAAGAAATAATGACAGAAAACTTCCCCTACCTGGTGAAAGAAATAGACTTACAAGTCCAGGAAGTGCAGAGAACCCCAAACAAAAGGAATCCAAAGAGGACCACACCAAGACACATCATAATTAAAATGCCAAGAGCAAAAGACAAAGAGAGAATCTTAAAAGCAGCAAGAGAAAAAAAGTCAGTTACCTACAAGGGAGTACCCATATGACTGTCAGCTGATTTCTCAACAGAAACTATGCAAGCCAGAAGGGAATGGCAAGAAATATTAAAAGTGATGAAGAGCAAGAACCTACAACCAAGATTACTTTATCCAGCAGAGCTATCATTCAGAATTGAAGGTCAGATAAAGAGCTTCACAGATAAGAAAAAGCTAAAGGAGTTCATCACCACCAAACCAGTATTATATGAAATGCTGAAAGGTATTCTTTAAGAAGAGGAAGAAGAAGAAAAAGGTAAAGATACAAATTATGAACAACAAATACACATCTATCAACAAGTGAATCTAAAAATCAAGTGAATAAATAATCTGATGAACAGAATAAACTGGTGAATATAATAGAATCAGGGGCATAGAAAGGGAGTGGACTGACTATTCTCGGGGTGCGGGGGAAGGGGTGTGGGGGGTGCGGGAAGAGACTGGACAGAAATTGTACACCTATGGATGAGGACAGTGGGGGGTGGGTAAGGGCAGAGGGTGGGGGGCGGGGACCGGGTGGAGGGGAGCTATGGGGGGAAAAAAGAGGAACAACTGTAATAATCTGAACAATAAAGATCTAATTAAAAAAAATATATATATATATATGTATATATATATATATATCCTTAGGAGAAGATTACCAACAATAAATAAATAAACAAATAAAATAGCCCAGCCAGTGGGTGTGGCTCAGTGGTTGAGCATCAACCTATGAACCAGGCATAGTTCAATTCCTGGGCAGGGCACATGCCCAGGTTTCAGCTGCGGTCCCCAGTAGGGGGTGTGCGGGAGGTGGCCTATTGATGATTCTCTCTCATCATTGATGTGTCTGTCTCTTCCTTTCCCTTCCTCTCTCTGAAATCAATAAAAACATATTTTTAAAAATAATAAATAGAAAAGAAAAGAAAAGGTGCCACAGTCTCATAGAGCACCTAATACTGCAGCATCGCGGGGGCCACCACCACCTCAGGGAGTGGACTGACTCAGAGTGCAGGATAGTGCACACCAGGGCAGGGTGGACCTTGGTGACCGAATAGCTCACACAAAGGAGACCAGAGCAAAGATCACCACTGCCCTCACACAGCTCCAACTCAGAGGAGAGGATCAATGGGCAGCAGGGGAAAGGAGAAAGGCCTGGTACACAGCCCACCAGGTCCATCAAGCCAAACAGGAAGGCACTGTTGGTAGGCAGGAGGGGGAGCCCCAGCGATAGTGCCAGGCCGCCCAGAAAAGCGAGCACATAGCTCAGAGCCATGCAGAGGCCCTTCGTCCCCTCGGTAGTATCCCTAGTCCAGGTCCCACAATGAGGATGAGTCCCACGGAGCTGCCCACTAGGCCATACCAGTCCTAGTGACTGAGACCCTGGCTCTCGAGACAGAGGGCGAGGAGAACAGAGCAGATGATGGAAAAACTTTTGTGAACGAGGACAGTGTGGCCAGCAGGCATCACCTGAGTGAGAGCGTACAGGCAGGGGCCAGGCAAAGGGGAGGTGGAAGAGGCATCAACAGATGAGCAGCTCCAGCAAGGATAAGTGGGAAATCTGGTAAGACGCCTGGGAGAAGGGGCCCAGCCGGGCCACAAGCAGACTCGTGGTGACAGTACAGGTGCCGGGGGAGGCTGGGCGGAGTGGAGGGCCCGCCATGATGACTGGGTGAAGTTGGCAGGTTGAAGTAGGGGTGAGTGCCAGCTTGTTAGGGAGAAAAGAGCTCAGGCATTAGGGCAGCCATAGTCCAGGGGACATGAGACAGGGCAAATGTCAGGCTGGGGTCTAGGACCCCGTGGACTGTAGAGGGGCAGGCTGTCTTGCTGAGGAACTCGGGAGCGAGAAAGGGCCTGAAAGATGGATGAGGCAGTGCAGTGTGGTAATACGGCAGGAAGTAGGGAGTGGGCAGTCCTGGAGCACTGTTTCTCTGGGTAAGTTGTTCCTGGGAGGAGAAAAGGAAGAGCCAGCGATGCTCGGCTGGTATGAGGAAGAGGAGGTGGCCTCTGACGCTATGTGTTTATGTGATGTCACAGGTTCCAGGGACATCTGGGTACACCACGGTGAATGTCATTTGTTCCTTCTCTAGGACAGCTGGCAAGTGCTACGGGAGGAGGGAGCAGGGAGCAGCCAGGAGTTATAAGGGAGGAGGCTATGGCCCCTTAGCCCTCACACTCACCATCTTTCCTTGGACTTCCTCCACTCCTCCTGCTCAGGGCCCCTGGGACCCTTAAGAGCTCCAGCCATTGTGACCTGATGGCAGGGGTGGGGTTCTTCCCCGAACCTCCCCGAGATGGGGGTGGGCCTGTTTTCTCTTTGTGTCCCACTCTGCTGGCTTTACATCTCTGCCTCTGTGATTCCAAAGTTGTTCTGATTCTTTTTTTTTTCTTCTTTTTCTCTTTAAGACTAGCTCTGTGATGCGACTTCTTTGGTTTTAATTTGTCGTGTCTCACCTTGTTTCAGAAAGGAACTCTGAGGGCTGGTTCCTCACCCTCCTGAGTTTGGGATTTTTGAAGACCAGGGAGGAGGCTTGGGGACAGTCCCTCTGGAGTTGCAGGAATGTGTTTCTTCTGTGTGTTTTGTCGGTGCTGTCCGAGGAGGCCCACACCAAGGCCTCTGCATTAGGGACCAGTACATAGAATTGGATATTTCCTCTGGTGGACAAAATACCTAGCTGCCTGCTCATCTGCGCTGGTAGCCATCGATGGGCCTGTTCCCAGAGGCTGGGCATTCCTGGGCCTGGCCTGGTGCGGGTGCCCTGCATTTCTGGGGAGGGTGTGTGTGTGTGTGTGTGTGTGTGTGTGTGTGTGTGTGTGTGTGTGCTGGCTCTGTGAGTGTGCTGAACCTGGGTCTGCGGGTCCCACCGAGGCCCGACTGCGAGCCGAGCCTGCCATGTTGTGGGTCTGCGCCCTGACAGGCTGTGCGATCTCTGGGCGGAGTGCCAGGCCGAGTGGAGGGCACTGAGTGTGTGTGTGTGTGTGTGTGTGTGTGTGTGCTGGGGGAGGGGGCTGTCCCTTCCTAGGAGCGGGTGGTCGTG
>NW_005871738.1:193132-195772 GCF_000147115.1 Myotis lucifugus | reverse complement strand
GAAGCCAGGTGGTGGGGTTGCCCCGGGTTGTGGGGCAGCATTACAGCAGGTGGCCCCGCGGCTTGGGGGGACAGGTCCCCGTTCCAGGCAGGATCCGGTACCTGCAGAGTTTGCTGGATGTGGGGTGTTCGGCAGGTTTATAGCAGCAAGTGTTTTCTTCTGCCTCCTGCACAGATGAACTATTTATGAACTGTTGTTTTCCGCACGGCTCGCTGGTGTCGGTGCTCTGGGCGGCCGAGCGCAGGCGTCTGCGCCTGTTTGGAGGGGCGGTTGTTTACCTTTGAGTTGGAAGGTGTCACTTCTGGGCCCCGTGTCTGCGCCGCTGAGGTGTGGTCCGTTTCTGTGCTGCTCGGTGAGGACGCCCCGCTGGATGGGTTCCTGTGTGTGCGATGAGCGAGTTGCTTGGGGAGGTGGCGCACGTCTAGAACTCAGGTACCACCCATCGTGAGGGACTTGAGAAACCCTAGGGTGTGTCTCCGGTACTTGTGGAGCAGCCGGCACTGGTGTGAGGGGCTCTGGGTGGAATGTGCAGGTCGTGTGGACGGGACCGTGGGCAGCCCAGCGAGGGGAAGGTTGTGTGTGCGCTGAGGGAGTCTTTCGTGACATTGTTTGTGGGGAGCCTGTCCCTGCTGTTGGGCTGGGAGGCGAGCTGCTCAGAAAACACTTGTGGGGAGGGAGGTGGCGTGACAAGGGCATGTGGGCCTCAGCCTCGAGATCGGCCGCAGCCGTGTGTGCGTGCCTGCCTTTCGTGTGTGTGAGTGGCCTTGTGGGGCTGTGTGAGGAAGAAGCAGGGAGATAAATGTGGGGCAGAGCAAGGGCAGCAGGCAGGAGGCCTGGGTGACGTCCGGGTGGCCCGGCTCGTCTGTGTGCAGGGTCTGTGCGCTGGCCTCTCGCTGGCCTGCCCAGCGTGTCAGGGTCACTGGGAGGAGAGGCCTGGCGGCTGCAAGGAAACTGAGCTTGGACAGAGTGGCTCCTTGGTCATGTTTACGTAAAGGTCGGGTGTGACTCTTGTCACTGAAATGGAAAAAAGAAACACGAAGTTTTCAGCCTCCGCCTCCTGCCTCACCCTCTCTCGGCCCCCCTTGCTGGTATCTCTGCTTTTCCATTGCTTCTGTGTCTGTGACGCACGCTGGGCAGCTCCTGTGACTGTGGAAGGGTCTGAATTTGCTCACTAGGCAGATTCCTCAGAACCGGTTTTCCTCACCTTTGGGGCCTGGGCCCTTCTGTAGGTTGTGTGTGTGTGTGTGTGTGTGTGTGTGTAGGGGGGATGGTGTGTGTGTGTTCCAAGTGTGTACACACCACTGGGTACTGCGCCTCGCCTGGTCTGGAGGGTGGATACGCACGGGGAGCGGCAGGAAGGCACGGTGGCTGGGGCCTCCTGCATGGAGGGGCTGCTGGGCGCTAAGCGAGGCCTGCACAACAGGTGCACCGCTGCCTGGTGGAGGGGAAGGAGGTCTGGGTAGAACTGACGGGTTCTGGCCCTACTGCTTCTTCACCGGCGCTTTCCCTGAGTGAGCCTCGGTCCCTCATCTGTGAAATGGGACTAATTGTCTGCCCTGCCTATCTCCCAACAGGGTCGTAAGCAAGTAGCATATGGGAAATGTGCCAGAAAAGTAGCTACAGTTTGGGGACTGTGCCAGCAACTGTCAGCCCTCTGCCAGCGCTGAGCCCCTGTTGGGGCTTGGCTCATAACAGTAGCAGTAAGCACTTATTTAGCACTTACTGTGTACCAGGCACTGCTCTCAGCTTCACATATGATCACTCATTTAGTCTTCGCAGTGCCCCGTGGAGGTAGGTATTCTAATGACCTCTCCTTTTCAGATGAGACGGCTGAGGCCCAGAGAAGTCATTTGCCACATAGCTAGGAAGAGGGAAAGCTGGATTTGAACGCAGGCAGTCAGGTTCCAGGTCCTGTGCTCTTCTACGCTGCTTTCTGCTGCCCTTCTGCAGTTTTCTGCGGGCCTCTCTATGCACACACTTCTCCCCAATTTCTGTCTCCCTCAGCACCTGCACCAATCCATTTCAGAAGACCCATGCGCTTAGTAACACAGCGAGGCCTAGCCTGGGGAGTGAGCTAATGTCTGCTGCTGGGCGCTGGCCATAGAAGCAAAAAGACGTGGATGAGCCGGGCGAGGGAGAGCTTGTCGCCCTGTGGGTTCGGTAGGGCCACGAGGGAGGTGGCATTTGAGTTCGATCTTAATATTTTGCAGGGCTTTGGAGAAGAGGTGGAGGAAAGGCTGCATTTCTGACAGGAGGACCAGCATAGGCAAAAGCATGGAGGTCCACGATGTGTTGAGGTTGTATAGCACACGGAGTGCTTTGAAAGGGAGACTAGCACAGGCAAGATGGGAAAAGGAAGATTGGAAGTAGACCCCCTGCGTGCCCTGGGTTGAGGAACTGGAGCTTTTATTCCCAGAGTGAGTGGGGACCAGTGAAGGGGTTCTTGAGACCAAGAGTAATACCCACCTTGAGCTTGCACTGGGGAAGTTGACCTTTAGTGAGAGTAAGACTTGGAGGCAGGGGATTTACTTGCTAGAACCATGATCTTGGACCCTGGCGAGTTTAAACTAGGCCCCCAGCTAAATTTTGGTGGTCCGAAGGTGGGTCCAAGGGAAGGCTTCCTAAGCCTTTTCCAGGCCG
>NW_005871738.1:165976-192657 GCF_000147115.1 Myotis lucifugus | reverse complement strand
GTTTGGGGGAATCATTACATCAGGCAATGCCTCCAAAGCCCTGGAGGTGTGTCAGGCACGGGGTGAGCGCCCCAGAAGTGGCCGAGTGACAGTCATCATCCCAGCTCCTGACCAGCCCAGTCCTGCACTGAGGATGACTTCCTTCCCAAGGGGGGACAGACTACAGGCAGACTTTGAAGAAGACAGGTTCATGCATTCACCAAAATTTTTAAAAATCTCCCATTACATATCAGACACTGTTCTAAGCACTGGGGATAGCAGTGAACAAAGCAGACAAAAATCCCTCCGTCCGTCCGTCCCTCCCTCCCTGGCCAGTGTGGCTCAGTTGGTTGGGCGCAGTCCCGTACACCAAAGAGTTGCCAGTTCTATTCCCAGACAGGGCACATGCCCAGGTTGTGGGCTTGGTCCCTGGTGGGGGGCATGCAGGAGGCAGCTGAACGATGTTGCGTTCTCACATCAATGTTTCTCTCTTCTCTCTCTCAAAATCAATAAACTTAAAAAAAAAAAACAACTCTTCCTCCCTTGGAGGTTACATTCTAGAGATAAATGAACAATATGTTTTACTAAGTGTCAAAGAGAAAAATAAAGTAGGGGAGAGGGACAGGAAGTTTGGGGAGGCAGAGGGTGGCCAGGGAAGACCTGGGGTGGGGGTGGGGGTGGGAGGGTGTGGGGTGTGGGGGTGTGGGGTGTGGGGTGGGGGGGTGGCTTTTGAGTCTAGACTTAATGGAGAGGGGCAGCAAGGCATGAGGCTGAGAAAACATTCCAGGCAAAGGGAACAGCAGGAGGCGGAGTGTCTGGTGGCCGTGCTCGGATGCCCACCTCAGTCACACCGCTAAGGCCACACCGCCCGTCAAGAGTAGAGAAGCAGTAAAAACAAATAAACTAAAAACCACAGAGCCACCAAACCTACCATGAAGCCTGACTTCTGCTTCTCTTCCTTCACTTCCCCGCATCATTTTCTGGGACGACGTTCTAAGATGATGATAAGAGTGAGCGCTTACTGAGCATTTACTGTGTGCCAGATGCTCTTCTAGGTTCTACCAGTTATCAGCTCACTTATTCTTCAGAATAACCATACAAAGTGGGGACTTTTCCCTTC
Source organism: Myotis lucifugus (assembly GCF_000147115.1). Classification (NCBI taxonomy): domain Eukaryota; kingdom Metazoa; phylum Chordata; class Mammalia; order Chiroptera; family Vespertilionidae; genus Myotis; species Myotis lucifugus. The sequence goes on along the minus strand of NW_005871738.1, from coordinate 191,558 downwards.
TCATTGACCAGGAAACTGAGATCCTGGAGGTTAAGTAACTCGCCCAGAGTCATTTAGCTAGTTCTTCTCCACCTCCCACAAGCCCTTGCTGTGCAGTGGCCCGTGGTGGGGCAGTTGAACTCAGCAGAGCTGGGTTCAAACTCTGGTTGGTTAGCAGGAAGACCAGGGGCAAATCACACGGCTACCGTGTTCACTATACCTGAAAGTGAAGCGTGTAGAGTATTTAAAGCCTCAGTTTCCTCATCTGTGCAGTGGGGTTGATGACAGCCCCTGCCTTACTATGGTCCTTTTTGAGCGTTGAAATGCGATGATGCAGATAAAACGCTTAGCTCTGTACTTGGGACATAATAAGTATTTCATAAATGGCAGCTACAAGTACGTACCATGATTATGATGTTTCTAGGTCAGCGGTCGCCAACCGGTGGTCTGGGGACCACTGGTGGTCCGTGAGGCCTGAGAGGTTGGCGACCGCCGTTCTAGGTGATCTCTGAGGGCCAGGCCAGCTTTGGACGTCTCTGGTTCTAAGAAGCCTCAGTGGGCCTTGTCCAAGTCAACACAGCCACGCTCAGCAGGCACCACGCCTCAGCGGGCGCCAGGCCGGTATGGGTGCAGGTGGGCCGGCCTGGCCACGCCAGTGTGTGGGGGCTGGAATTGAACCTTTGCTTTGCTCACTGCAGGGCTGCTACTTCCTGGAGGAAGGGCCTCTCCTCTAATTTTAACGTGGGCTGTTGAAAAAACACACACAACTATTTTTCTGTACTCTACTCACATTTCTGACATCAAGTGTGTGGGTTTTCCCCTCACTGGGTGTCCTGCAATTCACTTCTGACACCAACTACCTGGAAATAGTGTCACGTCCCACAGGTTAAGGGTTCGGTCCCACAAGAACGCCCCCCATTCAGATGCCAGTTGCAAATCCAGGCCTCCTGTGTTCTGACTGACCAGCTATAAATTGGGGTTTACCATGACCCCTTCCTCAGATTTGATCATTTGCTAGAATGGCTCACAGGACTGAGGGAAATCCTTATGTTTACTGGTTATAATAAAGCATATGATAGTAGAGACGAATAGACAATGGGGAGGTGTGCAGGACAAGTCTGCAAGGGTCTTGAGCGCAGGAGCAGAATTCTGTCTCCGAAGAGTTGTGATGCGCCATCCTCCCAGCAGGTGGATGTGTTTGCCAACCTGGAAGCTCTGTTGAGCCCGTAGTTTAGGAATTTTTATGGAGCCATCATCACGTAGGCATGATCAATCATTAACTCAGTCTCCAGTCCCTCTCCGCTCCCCAGAAGTTGGGGGTGGGTGGGGCTGAAAGTTCCAAGCTTCTGTCATGGCTTGGTCTTTCTGGCGACCAGCCCCTGCCCAGGAGTCCACCAGCAGTCACCTCATTAGAACAAAAAAAATGTTCCTGTCACCCAGGAAGTCCCCAGGGATTTAGGAGCTTGGTGTCAGGAAGCAGAATCAAAGACCAACCATTAGAACAAAAGATGCTCCTAATGCTCTTACCACTTAGGAAATTTCAAGTTTTACAGGCGCTCTGTCATGGAGATGAAGACCAAATATATATATTCCTATTATATCAGAATAGCATAGCTCATAGCTGTAAACAAGCCCTTCACCCTGGTTTGGTATAGTCAAGAACACAGGCTTTGGAGCCAAACTTCCTGGGATCAGGTGCCAGCCCTGCTAACTGCTCATATATTCTTACGTGAGCTACCTAGCACCTCTGAGCCTCGGTTGGTCACTTAAAAATGGGGAAGCTGCCCTAACCCAGTGGTCGGCAAACTCATTAGTCAACAGAGCCAAATATCAACAGTACAACGATTGAAATTTCTTTTGAGAGCCAAATTTTTTAAACTTAAACTATATAGGTAGGTACATTGCTATTAACTTAATTAGGGTACTCCTAAGGCTTAGGAAGAGCCGCACTCAAGGGGCCAAAGAGCTGTATGGGGCTCAAGAGCCGCAGTTTGCCGACCACTGCCCTAACTGGTTTGGCTCAGTGGATAGAGCGTCGGCCTGTGGACTGCAGGGTCCCGGGTTCGATTCCGGTCAAGGGCATGTACGTTGGTTGCGGGCACATCCCCAGTGGGAGGTGTGCAGGAAGCAGCTGATCGATGTTTCTCTCTCATCAATGTTTCTAACTCTCTAACCCTCTCCCTTCCTCTCTGTAAAAAATCAATAAAATATATTTTTAAAAAATGGGGAAGCTAGCCTGGCCAGTGTGGCTCAGTGGCTGAGCGTTGGCCCATGAATCAGGAGGTCACGGTTGGATTCCATGTCAGGGCACATGCCCTGGTTGCAGGCTCCATCCCCAATAGCGGGCGTGCAGGAAGCAGCTGATCTGATGTTTCTCTTATCGATGTTTCTATCTATCCCCCTCCCTTCCTCTCTCTAAAATCAATAAAAATATATTTAAAAATAAAATGGGGAAGCTAAGCTACTTTTTAGGGTAGTGAAGAGGAAGGAGTAAATGAGGTAATGCAAGTAAAGCATTGACCCTTGGGGGTCCCAGTGGGCCGATGGCTGTCACGGGAGGGAATGCTCTCTTTCCTCACGTGACAACCAGACCCACCTGCAATCCAGCAACTGACGGGTAGCACCGACCCAGGTCTGTGCCTGGCCATTGGAGCCGTTGAACTTGTGCGTTCACCTCTGTTTATCACCTGCTTCTCCAGGGGAGGAGTCAGAGCAGTATTTGGGGGAATTGAAATGGACTTCGGAGGGAAGGCCTTTTAATCCAGATGGTGTGATTACTACGTGGGAAGATAAGGTTTTTATGGGGTGGTGTGAACTGTGTGGGGAACTCCTGACGCAGGACACGTCAGAGAGCGTGTGACCCAGGGCATGCGAAGGAGATCGCTCCCAGGGCGGACGAGAGGGGCCAAGAGCTCTGCTCTCAGGTCAGCAGGCCTGGCTCTGTGCACAGGCCCCACCTGTTGCTATCAGCTCTGTGTGACTTTGGCTAAGTCACTGTATGGCTCTCGAACTTAGATCTTCAACTGAAAAATGCAATCCCAAAGCCCTGGCTGTGCCCACAGGGAGAGGGCGGCTGTGACGTGCCTCTGTGTGGTGATTGCCACAGCTCGCCTTTGGGTTGCCTACTGTTCCTTTTGGATAAGCTTCCCAGAAAGAGGTGAGATAGGAGTTGTGTCCCACCCACTCCCGCAACCCCTATTTTATTTATTTATTTTTATTATTATTGATTTCAGAGAGGAAGGGAGAGATAGAAACATCAGTGATGAGAGAGAATCATTGATTGGCTGCCTCCTGCACACCATCTACTGGGGATGGAGCCCGAAACCCAGGCATGTGCCCTTGACTGGAATTGAACCCGGGACCCTTTAGTTTGCAAGCCGACGCTCTACTCACTGAGCCAAACCAGCTAGGGCCACAACCCCTATTTTAAAGCCAAAGTCCTAAGACCCCTAGCTCTCAGAGTAAGGAGTGGGACCCAAGTTTCCTCACTCCTGATCTGGTGGCCTTTCCAGTCCCTCCAGAGGCTGGAGCAAGCTGGGCACTTGTGTAAGAATTGTGGTCTTTGGTGGTCCCCTGGCACCTGGGCCAGAAATCCCCTCAAAGATTTATGGGGCTGGCACCTGTGAGAGGAGGTCCTTTCCTAATTTGAATATCTAGCAGCTTGGTCCAATAAAAAGTCTCAAGCAAATCTATTTTGATATGTAAATGAAGCCATTATAAAAAAGACAATATGCAAATGTTTGACTTCCTTTGAACTTTAAGATTGGGCCAAAGGGACTTGAGAGTGATCCAACAGGCTTCCCTAGACCTAGAGGACTGCGCGAAGCTGCTGTGTGTTTGAATTGGGAATATGCAAATGATCTTGTTCCTGTGCTGATGGGGCCAGCGGAACAAGGCTGCTCGACTCTGTGTGGCCTCCTAGGTCCCGCTGGCTGTGGCTAAGCAAATAGCTGACAGAGGCCCCGGGGAGGGTCAGGGTCTGCAGAGCAGCCGTGTCCTCTTTGACCATGAGCACTGTCCCACCCCCTAGCTCCTGGGGTGCCTCCCATTTCAGGTCTCTCACTGAGGACATGGTTTGTTCCTTCACAGAGGGAAGAGGCCCGGCCGAAGGGACTTGCTGAGCCACCCTCATTCTGCTCCATGGTGGCTGTGCTCTCAGGTGAGGCGGTGAGAGGTCTGCAGCTGGGAAAATTTGGACCTGAGGCAGCAGGCCAGCCATTTTGTCTAGCCTTGCAAGTCTTATGAAATGGTCATCAGTCCAGTGGGAAAGAGGTGTCCGTTGCTTATTTTTCTAGCCTGTGACTCTGGAGGTTTTAACCTTGGACCTTCATCAAGACCTGAGGTGTCCGTGGCATCTTCCAGCCCCAGATGTCTGACATACTGGTGTTGGATGCTGGCCAGACGTGGGTGGCTAAGGTTAACCCCTGACTTCTGTGATCGGAAGTTAGTCAGCCTTCCACTAGTCCAGCCGTGGGCAAACTACAGCCCGTTTGAAATGAATAAAACTAAAAAAAAAAAAAGACCGTACCCTTTTATGTAATGATGTTTACTTTGAATTTATATTAGTTCACACAAACACTCCATCCATGCTTTTGTTCCGGCCCTTCGGTCCAGTTTAAGAACCCGTTGTGGCCCTCGAGTCAAAAAGTTTGCCTACCCCTGCACTAGTCTCTGACCAACAACATTTGGCCCCCCACCCCACCCCCAGCTCACCTCCCTGAGTCTTGGGGCCCCTGCTCTCTGCCCAGCCTCTGAGATGCTCCCCTGACTTCTTCTCCTCTGTCTAGGCTGGTGCCATGCCCCCCCCAGCAGAGGTGACGGACCCATCCCATGCCCCCGCTGTCCTGCGCCAGCTCAATGAACAGCGGCTCCGTGGCCTCTTCTGTGACGTCACCCTCATAGCCGGAGACACCAAGTTTCCTGCTCACCGCAGCGTCCTGGCTGCTTCGAGTCCCTTCTTCAGAGAGGCTCTGCTTGCTTCAGCTCCACTGCCCCTCCCACCAGTTATTGGGGGCTCAGTCCCTAACTCTGCCACCACCACAGCTGCCTCCTCCTCTTCCTCTTCCTCTTCCTCCTCTTCTCCGCCTCCAGCCTCGCCCCCCGCGTCCTCCCCACCCAGGGTCCTAGAGCTGCCAGGGGTCCCAGCAGCTGCCTTCTCTGATGTCCTCAACTTCATCTACAGCGCCCGCCTTGCACTACCTGACGGTGGCGGGGATGGGGCAGCCGTGGCAGAGATCGGAGCTCTGGGACGGCGCCTGGGCATCTCCCGCCTACAAGGCCTGGGGGAGGGAGGTGACGCCTGGGTACCTCCTGCCCCAGCCCCCATGGCCACTTCTCAGCCCGAAGAAGACAGCTTTGGGCCTGGGCCTCGGCCAGCCAGGGAGTGGGAGAGTGACAGGGCTGAGGCCCAGGGCCCTGACTCGCAGCCTGCCCTGTCCCGACAGCCCCTGCCCTGTCCCCGATGTGGGAAAAGCTTCATTCATCCCAAGAGGCTCCAGACCCACGAAGCACAGTGCCGCCGGGGGGCCAGCGCGAGGGGCTCTGCGGGGCTGGGAGCCGGGGGCTCTGGCCCTAGTGGCCCCACAGGCGTGGACGCCTCAGCCCTGCCCCCCACCGTGGGCTTCAGAGGTGGCCCAGAGCACGTGGTGAAGGTGGTCGGCGGCCACGTGCTGTATGTGTGCGCGGCCTGTGAGCGCTCCTACGTGACCCTGTCCAGCCTGAAGCGGCACAGCAATGTCCACTCCTGGCGGAGGAAGTACCCCTGCCGCTAGAGGAAGTACCCCTGCCTGTGAGAAGGTGTTCGCCCTGGCCGAGTACCGCACCAAGCACGAGGTGTGGCACACCGGGGAGCGCAGGTGAGTGTCTGGGAGGGCGGGGGGCGGGGGGCAGTGAGTCAGCATCAGCACTGGGGCACCACATGGGCATGGAGCCTAGGAAGTCATCCTGAGACTCCTGCTCACCACTGGCCCCGCTCACCTGCTCCTCATCACTTACCCATCTGCCTGCTTTCAGCCCCAGCTCCTTCTGCTGATACTTATTAGCACCCCTAGGTGCCACGACCCGGCTTGGTGCTATGAATTCCAAGGAGGAAGGATAAAAGTTACCCTCACAGGAAAAGACTATGCCCATCAGTCGTTATAATATGTATTTCCATAATGTGTCCCTGTTCATAAGACATTTCCCCTGTCATTTGAGCTTAAAAGAAGGCCTGGTGAATTAGGCAAGGTGTGTGATTATTCCCAGATGGAACAGCTGAGGCCCACTGTCTCACAGCTGGGGTGGGACACTGAGCTCGGTAGGAGTGGTGTCCCCCCCGAGGCTGGCAGGGTGGGATAAGCAGCGGGAAAGGAGGGTGAGCAAGTGGCTGAGGGAGTTCTAGGTCTGAGTGGAGGGCAGTAGAGGTTATGGGAAGCTGAGGCCCTGGCTTCAGGGCTCCTGGCTCAACTGGCTCTGTCCCTCCCGTTTCCTCTGTCCCGGCCCAGGTACCAGTGCATCTTCTGCTGGGAAACCTTCGTCACTTACTATAACCTGAAGACCCACCAGCGAGCCTTTCACGGTATTAGCCCCGGCCTCCTAGCCAGTGAGAAGACACCCAATGGAGGCTACAAGCCCAAGCTCAATACCCTCAAGCTGTACCGCCTGCTTCCCATGCGGGCAGCCAAGCGACCCTACAAGACCTACAGCCAGGGAGCCCCTGAGGCCCCTCTTTCTCCAAGCCTCAACACACCGGCCCCTACAGCAATGCCAGCCAGCCCACCGCCTGGACCCCCACCTGCCCCAGAGCCTGGCCCCCCACCCTCCGTCATCACTTTTGCCCACCCGGCTCCCTCTGTCATTGTTCATGGGGGCAGTAGTAGTGGTGGAACAGGGAGTGGGCTGGCCAACACCGGTGGGGCCCAAGCCGCCTCGGTCATCACTTACACTGCTCCCCCGAGGCCCCCCAAGAAACGTGAGTACCCACCTCCTCCCCCAGTGCCTACACCCACACCAACCAGCCCAGCCACAGCGGGCAGCCCCGCCACACCTGCAGGGCCTGCCACGGCCACAGAGGAGACCAAAGGCCGCAACCTGCGGGCCGGAAGGACTCTGACCTACATGGCCAAGCCGGCTGGCGGGAGTGGCGGGGATGGGGGTCCTCCCGCAGGGCCCGGCCGGGGGCCTCAGCTTCAGGTGCCCCCTCCACTGTGTCAGATCACTGTGCGGATTGGCGAGGAGGCCATTGTCAAGCGCCGCATCTCAGAAACTGACCTGCGTCCTGGGGAACTGAGTGCAGAGGAAGTGGAGAGTGAGGAGGAGGATGAAGAGGAGGACGAGGAGGAGGAGGAGGAGGAATCGAAGGCTGGCGGGGAGGACCAACTCTGGAGGCCCTACTACTCGTACAAGCCCAAGCGCAAGGCTGGAGCTGCAGGCGCAGGCGGCAGCGGGGGCAGCGGGATACCCAGAGGCCGCAGGCCACCTCGCTGGAGACAGAAGCTGGAACCGAGGAGCTGGGAGGAGACCCCAGGGGCTGAGGCCCCCACAGGGCGTGCCTGCGGGGAGCGGAGGCACCGCTGCGGGGACTGCGCCCAGACATTCGCTACCCAGAGGAAGCTGCGAAAGCACCAGGAGGCCCACGGTGGGGGCTCCCACAGCTCCCGGGCTGGACGGAGGTCTTCCACACGCTTCGCCTGCCCTCACTGCGCCAAGGTGTGCAAGACGGCCGCTGCCCTGAGCCGCCATGGGCAGAGGCATGCTGCTGAGAGGCCTGGGGGCACCCCCACACCTGTCATTGCCTACTCCAAGGGCAGCACGGGCACCAGACCCGGGGATGTCAAGGAGGAGGCCCCCCAAGAGATGCAGGTCTCCTCATCCAGCGGGGAGGCCGGTGGCGGGAGTGCTGCTGCGGAGGAAGCGTCGGAGGCCGCCTCAGTCCAGGACCCTGTCATCTCAGGGGGTGAGGAGCTCCCAGTGGTGGCAGGAGCGGGCGCCTATGCATACCCACCTGTGCAGGAGTTCCCACTGGCTCTGATTGGAAGCGGCCGGGAACCTGGTAGTGGCCGGGGAAAGCCTGGGAGTGAGGGGCCCGTGGGGGCTGGGGAGGGGGACCGAATGGAAGGGATAGGAGCTGCCAAAGTCACCTTCTACCCCGAGCCCTACCCCCTCGTCTATGGCCCCCAGCTCCTTGCTGCCTACCCTTACAACTTCAGCAACTTGGCTGCGCTCCCAGTTGCTCTTAACATGGTCCTACCTGATGAGAAGGGTGGGGGAGCCCTTCCTTTCCTACCAGGGGTCTTTGGCTACGCAGTCAATCCTCAAGCAGTACCCCCTACGCCCCCAACTCCGCCTCCCCCAACTCTTCCTCCACCGGTCCCCCCTAAGGGAGAAGGGGAATGGGCAGGGATTGAAGGAACCCAGAAGGGAGATGTGGGGTGAGCTCTGGACCCAGATCTCCCCTTTCACCAGATGCCACCCTCCCTGAACCCCCCGCCACTACCAGCTCCCTGGCCTCCTTGCCCCCGGGAGCCCCTCCACACTCTTGTGCAGGGACTTAGGGGCCCCTGGAGCTCAGGGGTCAGGCTGCTTTGTGTGAGATTGTAGTTTTCCTATCTCCTGGGAAGGGATCTTTGGTGGTTCCCCTCTCGGTTCTCCTCCAGGGAATGACCTCCATGAGGGGCAGGGCCAGCTCCCATTCCCTTGGCCAGCCCTCGGGGCAACTGAGCAATATACTTACATGAATCTCTACTCATGGCCCCCACCAGCTCTGAATGTCTAACCCGCCCCCCTGATTCGTGTTCCTAGGGGGAAACCATCTCTCTTCCCTATGCTCCTCCCTCCTTCTGAAGCGTTCTCTAAGCCCTTGCCCAGATGCTTCCTAGCACATTCCATTCTTGGCCCAGGGCCTGGACCAGACCATTGTGATACCTGACACCCACCCACATGGGAGCTTGGCTTTGGATTCTATCTTCCGATGGTGGATTTCTGTGTCCCTTTTTCCTTCACGTTAAGATGCCATGCCTTCCTCGGCTTCCATGCCTTTGGATCTTCCATATCCCTCCTCAAACTCCTAGACTCTGGAGATGGCCTCTTCCAATCCAGGTCAAGGGGGTGTTGGGGAGGAGGGCTACCCATCTGTTTCTTTCCCAGCCCAGGGCAGCACCAATCTTGGTTCTATCTTGACCCCCAAATCCAGTGAGTCCCAGATTCTTCCAAGGCAAAAGAGGTGAGTAGATCACATCTCTTTCTGCCTCTACCTATGGCCTCTTCTGGGCTAAGCCAGATTTGGGGGCTAGGAGGGAGGACCTCCATATGGAATGGGGAAGGGAATCTACTTTTTCCCTGTGTGTTTTTTTTTTTCTTCCTGATGGTTTCTCCCAGACTAGACCAAATAGCCAGAAAAATAATGGGGGTTGGATGGGTGGGTAAGCTCAAGATTTGCACATGACCTCCCATCCTTACCTTTACCCCCATCTGTCCCAGTACCACTTCCCTCACCAATCACTCCAGATGGTTTTGGGGAAACCATACTATTCCCTTGGTGGGCTTTGGGGTATCCCCACCAATTTCCCCTCCAAAATAGCACCTTATACCCCATCTCTGATTCAGTTCCCCACACCCAAAGATCCCAGCCTAGGGATGGGGTGCAGGGACCTTAAATAGTCCCTAATCCCTAATTTGCACTAGTTAACCCTGGTCAGGGTCCCTATGTTTCCTTCCAGTGGGTTGTTGGAGAAACATTTGCTCCTAATTCTGTGATAACAGGGCCTCCCCACTCTGTGATTGGATGAGCATTTCCCATCTAACCCACCTCACCCAAAAAAACCCAGCTCATAAGGGGAGAGCCAGTTTTGGGGAGCAAATTTGAAAAATGGGAATTAGAGGAGTGCAGTTTTAGAAAAGGGGAAAGTTGCTATCATCAAAATGGCAGCCTTTTTCCCAGCTACTGTTTTCTGGGGCCAAGATGGCTGCCCTCTCAAAAGATGTTGAAAGGGCAAGATCATGGCTTTTAGAGGGAGGTGAATTTGGGGGAAGGGACAGGAGCATCCTCCTGCCTCCTCTTACCCTCCCAGACTACACAAAGGGGGAGGTTCTTGACAGGCTCCCTGAATGTTAACTATGGAGGAGTGTCGCTCCTTCACTTCTCCTCTGTCTCTTTGCACTTTTCTTGGTCTTGGCCACAGTCCGAGTGAAGAGTTTTCCTACTGAATGTACCAAGTTCCAATTTTTATGGGAGAAAAAAAATTTTTTTAAACAGGGAAAAATGCAAAAAAAAAAAATCACTAAAACGTTCCCACAAATCTTGTTTCTGGCACTTTAGAAAAACTGCGAAAAAAGTACATAATAAAGAATACATATATATATATCTATATCTACACACAGATTATATATATATATACACACACAGCGGAACCACAAGAGAGACGGAGGAAGGCTTTGGAGGCAGGGGCCAGATGGGATGACAGTCCCCTTATATCCTTAACCTGAACCGCTGAGGCAGAAAGGCACAGGAGATGGAAGGGGTGGAGGATGGACCAGGGAATTGTAATTTCTGCAGGTCACAATTCTAAAACCATTTTGGGAGAACTGAGATTGTAGACATTTATTTTTTTGAAAATATGATTTAGGGAAAAGTTTCCAGAATTTGGTGGTTCTGGGCAACAAATGAGATTGTGGCAAAATGGCGATGAAAAGACATGGGGAACTTGAATATTGTGAATTTCAGATGTTGGACATGGGGGTTTTGCAATTTCATCTTTTGAAAAGTATCGTCTTGTCAGTTTGTGCCCTTTCCTCATGTTCCCTGGGAAGAAGGGTGATGGTGGAGTAGGAAGGCCACTGGTTCTGTGCCACAGCACGCGAGATTTAGAATTCTACAGACTCTAGTTCTATATGTAGTGAGGACCCAGATTTAGAGAAATTGACCAATATTTATCTCCGCATTTGTGTGTGTGTCCAACTCTCTAGGCCAATAAACCAACAAGACAAACAAGCTGTGCTCCGCAGTGGGATGCCAGGTGCAATTATTTGTGTGGTCGGTGGGTCTGGCTGGACAGGGACGTGCTGACCTTGTCCCACAGCGATCCTTGGGAGTTGTAGCCCTATTCTCCCTCTTAGGACAACAACCTCCAGCAATTGAGTCAGTGTGAGGTACTTCATTGTAATTGCAGCAGCCTACTAGGCTCCAGCTGACTTTGGTCTGACCTCCAGGCAGAAACATTAAACTCCGTTCAGTTCACACAGCCTGCTGGGCACAAGATCCTCATGTCCCAGAAAGGCATTGCCTTAAAGCAGGTGTAACCCTTTCTCCAAATTGAAAGGAAACAGGCACAAAATATGGGATGGCCGTAAGAGACACAACAACCTTTCTTTTTCCACTCCTACCCTCCCATTGGCTTCAACTCCTGTCCCCCATGCCCTCCCCTGTATTTTGTCTAGTGTTACAGAGGGATGGGTAAGTAAAATGAGTGAAGCTTGTCAGGTGGGTGGGGGCTTTGAGGAATTGATCAGAGTGGGCAGCCACTAATGAGCTCTAGCAGGTTGCTGCCAACAGGGGAATCAGGTCTGGTGTTACTGTAGGTTTTTAAAATTTTTTCAAGAGGAGCCAGAAATCCAAATTTCTCTGTGAAATACCCACATTTTAAAATTAGTTAACTAATTTAAATTTAACATTATTCAGGCCAAGCCCTAGCCCAGTGATGGCGAACCTATGACACGGGTGTCAGAGGTGACACGCGAACTCATTTTTTTGGTTGATTTTTCTTTGTTAAATGGCATTTAAATATATAAAATAAATATCAAAAATATAAGTCTTTGTTTTACTATGGTTGCAAATATCAAAAAATTTCTATATGTGACACGGCACCAGAGTTAAATTAGGGTTTTTCAAAATGCTGACACGCCGAGCTCAAAAGGTTCGCCATCACTGGGATAGAGCGTCGGCCTATGGACCAAAGGGTCCCGGATTCAGTTCCAGTCAAGGGCACGTACCTTGGTTGCAGGCTTCCCCCCACTCCTCCCAGGCCCCGGGCCTTGGTTGGGGCTTGTGCAGGAGGCAACCAATTGATGGCAACATCAACATTTCTCTCTGTCATTCCCTCTCTCTTCCACGCTCTCTAAAAATTAATGGAAAAATATCCTCAGGTGAGGATTAAAAAAAAAAATTATTCAGGCCAATGCCATGGGCCAAACAAAACACAAGTTTACAACCTCTGATACATACTACATAGTGCTTTTGTTCCCATCTATAATTATAAAATCGTAATATGCTAATTAGAACGGATGTCCTTCAGGATGACCTTCTGGACGAAGCCTGGGCTGCGAGGGAAGACTGGGTCCCGGGTGCCAGAGGGAAGCCAGTGCCGGCAGCCGGGGGAAGGAAGGCCTACTCTTGCACGAATTTCGTGTATTGGGCCTCTAGTCTTCTCATATGATCCTTAGAGTAAGGATCAGATACTATTATTAGCGCCACTGTACGATTTAGAAACTTAGCGCAGTTTAGTAGCTTGTCCAAAGTTTAAGCACCAAAGCTGGAACTTGAAGATTTTTTAAGTGCAATTTTTCTCCTTTTTACAAATACATCCTTTTAGAAATACTTATCTTAAAGATAATACTTATTTCAAAACATATTACGTTACAGAACGGTAAAAACAAAAATGACCACTAGTCCCAACATGCAAACGTAAGTGCTATTAATTGGTGTATTTCCTTCCAGAAAAAAAGTTCCCTATTTATTCAACAAATATTAAGCAGGACATGTGCTAGGTGCTGGGGGTACAAGACACAGTTCCTGCACTCATAAGGCTTACAGTCTCATTCTTGTTCTTTGTTCCTTTTTACTGGGAACCTGGGTGTTGATAGTCAAAAGAGTTTCTTTTTTTTTTTTTTTTTTTTTTTTTTTTTTTTTAATATATTTTATTGATTTTTTTACAGAGAAGAGGGAGAGGGATAGAGAGTTAGAAACATTGATGAGAGAAGAGAGATCGATCAGCTGCCTCCTGCCCGCCCCCCAGTGGGGATGTGCCTGCAACCAAGATACATGCCCTTGACCGGAATCGAACCTGGGACCCTTGAGTCCGCAGGCCGACGCTCTATCCACTGAGCCAAACCGGTTTGGCTCAAAAGAGTTTCTTTAAGAAGCCAAAGAGTAAATAAACTGATAGTGCATTTCTGGAGGGCCCAAGGCTTCCGTATGCCCACTCCCACTTAGGTTCTCCCTGGAAACAGAATGACACGACTGGATCCCTAGTGAAGGAGTTAAGAGGCAGAAAGGGACAGAGCCAAACTCTCAATTCAGCTGACCGAGGACTTAGGTCTTGACTCTAGGTCCTAGGGAAAGGGGTCGGGCGGGGGCAAGTGGTATGTGGCGTCCAGGAAGATGACGAGGGTCCCGACACTCGTGAAGATGATGAAGGTCCACAGGAAGAGGCGGTCCACTACCATGGCCACAAATTGCCAGTCTTCCTTCAACTGGGGGTAAGCAGAGAAAACTGTCCCTGAGCTCCAGACCCCAGGGAAGGCCACCCCCCAAGTCCCTGTACCCTGTCCTGGTCCTCCTACAACAGCTCTGAGATTAGGGCAGGCTGCGAAACTACCAACGATTGGTGACAGTAAAGAACCAGTCGGATTTAAAAAGGAAAAAAAGAACCAGTCGGAAAACAGGGGGCGGGACCAAACGAGGAAGCTTCCAATCAAAAATAGAAACGTAATGTTAGAGGCGGAGCCTGAGTTTGAGGGTGGAGCCAAGGCTGTGCCCGGCTCCACCCTCACCGGACTTACCGCATCGTGGTCCTCCTGTTCCTGCAGCTGTCGAGCGATGTAACTGATCGAGGAAACGACCTCCCGTAACTCGGCGGGCAGGCCCACGGCCCGGTTTGGACCATCGATAAATCGCCGTAGATCCAGGGCAGACAATTCAGGCTGGAACCTGGAAGAGGCGGGACCGTTTGGTCAGGTCCCGGGTGCAAAGACACAGCCTGCGTTCGGGCTATAGCCCCCGCCCCAACATCCTGCCCCTTTGCAAACGCTTTCAGGCTCTCCCCGCCGGCGGCAGCGACTTCGCCAGCCTCCCGTAATTCCTCCCGTCTCTATGGCGTAGCCTCCACCTTTCAGCAAAGTGGGCAGCAGAAGGGGTACTACAACTCCCATGATGCTCAGCATCTTTGGGGAGCTTAGGCCGCCTGCCCCCGCACAGACTCCTGGGAATTGTAGTTCTCCCTCTCTGAGTAGGTTCTACCTGTTGGGTTTGGGGAAGAGAAAATCGTTCGGTGGCTTCCGGATGAAGTATTCATCTGTACCCCGACCCCAGCCACTCCCCGGAGACTCCCTGAGGGCTGCAGGGGCTGGCTCCGGCATCTGGTCTCTCTCAGGCTTGGGCCTCTTCAGACCCAGGTACAGAGGCAGCTTGTGGATGAAGATCTGCGGAGTAGAAGAGGCGTGTTGGAGGGGGCTCTCATGCTTTTAGACCAGAAGGGAAACAGCCAACCACCCCCACACCACATGCCCATTCCTAAGCATGTGCGCATATGTCCCCCAGAGCTCCACAGGCAGGGAGAGGCAACCACACAGCCTTCAGAACTCCTAAGTGGACGGGAGCCATCCTGACTGGAGAGGAAGGTTATGAGGCTCTACCATGATAGTGCCTAACCCTGAGGATGCTTCCCTGGGACCCTGGATGGGCCGTATTGATGATGAGAGTGTGCCGGGGTTCTTGTCCCAGCATCAAGAAGGGTTCAGGAATCTGGAGGGGCTGTGCGTAGATGACATAGGAATCCAGAGACTAATAAAGAGTCCGGAGACGAAATATAATTTTGTAAGGCATTTGGGGGGTCAGAGGACCTTAGCTAAAGGAGCTAAGTTCTAAGATCTTAAGTCTAAGGCAGCGGTTCTCAACCTGTGGGTCGCGACCCCTTTGGCAGTCGAACGACCCTTTCACAGGGGTCGCCTAAGAGCATCCTGCATATCAGATATTTACATTACGATTCATAACAGTCGCAACATTACAGTTATGAAGTAGCAACGAAAATCATTTTATGGTTGGGTCACAACATGAGGAACTGTATTTAAAGGGCCAGAAGGTTGAGAACCACTGGTAAGGCCTTGGGTTCTCTCATCGTCCCCAGGACTCCATGCTTTTTATTAACACAACTTGTCCTGAGGCGAGACAGAGATATACACTTCAAAGGGTCAGGGTTTGGTACAGAGTCCATTGTCAGAATGGGGGAATTAGCCTACGGCTGTTCAGGTGCTTGGCCAGTAGGAGGCAATAACATGTAGAATAAGATGCCCTTTAACTGTCTGGCAGCCACAATCAGTTTCCTATTCAGGTGGGGAAATGCCTTTAGCCATTCCCAACAGGTGACTACATGTGTGACTCAACCCTGTTGAGTTCCCAAGTCTCATCAACCTTTTGATGGAACTCTTGAAATTTTGACATGCTGGAACTGGTCTACGGCAAGAGTGTGGGACCTATGAAATGGTAATGATGGGAGGGCACATGTAATTGTGCAACGTTTGGACACCCAGCAGGCCTTGGCACTTCAACAGTCCATGAAGAGTTGTAGTTCTCCCTCAGGTCTGTGAAAGGGAAGGTTGAAGTGGTAGGAGGGAGAAGTCACACCTGGACAAAAAGCCAAATACTAAGATTAAGAGTTAATACAAGCTAGAGGAGGAGATCCTCTTACCTGACGGACCCAAAGGGGCATTTGGTGGGTGTGAGGTGAGCGATGGTGCAGGTTGAGAACAACAACGCTAAGGATGACTGAGAAGGTGACGAGGACCATGGTAAACATGAGGTACTTAATGATGATGGGGACAGCCAGGGAGGTCTCAGGCACTTTGTCTGCCAGCAGCAACAGGAACACAGTAAGAGTCAGCAGGGCAAAGATTGAGAGCCCCATCTTCTCTCCTTGGGGGGGCAGAGGGGAAGGCAGAAGAATTAGGCTTTGCCGGAAGACAATCCCGTGGCATAACTGGTGACCATGTTTCCAGCCAGACTTTTGGAAGGACCAACTGCATGCAAATGATTCCTACATTTATACCTCCAGCCTGGATTTATTCCCTTACACTTATATTCACCTGCCAACTAAACCTCTCCATTAAGTTTGAGATGTTCAGTAGACATCTCAAACTTAACATGTCTAAAACCTAACTCCCTCATCACCAACTCCTCCCATAGTCTTCCCATTTTATAAATAACAACTTCATCTTTCCTGTGGCACAGGCCAAAACCCTTTCAGTCATTCTCAGCTCCCTTCTCTCTCTCATCCCACATCCGATTCATAGCAAATCCTAATGGCTCTACCTTCAAAATATATCTTATCACATCTACCCCTAACACTCATGGAGGTATAAACCACCATTACCTCAGGTCTGAGTTATTATAAAGGCCTCCTCTTTGCTTCATCCTTTGCCCTTCCCCCCCTCTGTTCTCAAGAGAACAGCCAGATTGATCTTTTTTTTTA
Source organism: Myotis lucifugus (assembly GCF_000147115.1). Classification (NCBI taxonomy): domain Eukaryota; kingdom Metazoa; phylum Chordata; class Mammalia; order Chiroptera; family Vespertilionidae; genus Myotis; species Myotis lucifugus. Next base: position 175,143 of record NW_005871738.1, on the reverse strand, counting down.
ATTAAATATTTGTATTGACTTTTAGAGAGAGAGGAAGGAAGAGAGAGAGAGAAACTTCAATTGGCTGCCTCCTGGACACCCCCTACTGGGGATGGAGCCCACAACCTGGGCATGTGCTCTGACCTGGAACAGAGCCAGCAACCTTTGGGTGCACAAGACGAAGCCCAACCAACTGAGCACCACTGGCCCGTTAAAATGTTAATCAGTCCCTGCCCGCATGGCAGCGTGGCTCAGTGGTTGAGCGTCAACCTATGAACCAGGAGGTCACAATCTGATTAATATGTTACACAGATTAACTCAATTCTAACCTTTACAACAACTCTGTGAGGTAAGTACTGATTATCTTAGAGCAAGTGCTCAAAAATAGCAACGACAACACCACCACTTACATAGAATTTACTGGGTACGCTCATGAACTCTGTGATCCTCAAAGTAATCCTATTCTGTAGGAACAACCATTGTCCTTGTTTCTAGATTAGGAAACTGGAGACACACAGAGATTAAGGAATTTGCACAAAGTTACTCTTACTATATTATGCTGCCTCCTAGAGAAATGTTGGCTATTACTGCCAAGAGAAATAGGAGTTTAAGAGACACTAGTAGGTGGCCCAGCAGGTGTGGCTCAGTGGTTGAATGTTGACCTATGAACCAGGAGGTCATGTCTCTCTCTCCCTCTCCCTTCCTCTCTGAAATCAATAAAAAAAAAAAATTAAAAAAAAGAAGAGAATAGTAGCCCAGGAACCAGGAGGTCACTGGTTCCATTCCCCGTCAGGGCACACGCCTGAGTTGCAGGCTCAATCCCTAGTAGGGGGCATGCAGGAGGCAGCCAATCCATGATGTTTCTCTCCAATTGATGTTTCTATCTCTCTATCCTTCTCCCTTCCCCTCTCTCTCTAAAAATAAAGACATATTTTAAAAAAGAGAGAGAGCCCTAGCTGGTTTGACTCAGTGGATAGAGCGTTGGCCTGAGGACTGAAGGGTCCCAGGTTGGATTCCAGTTAAGGGCACATGCCTGTGTTGCGGGCTCGACCCCCAGTAGGGGGCGTGCAAGAGGCAGCCATTCAATGATTTTCATCATTAATGTTTCTAATCTCTCTCCCTGTCCCTTCCTCTCTGAAATCAATAAAAAAATAAAATAAAATATAAAAATAGATAGATAGATAGAGAGAGAGAGAGAGAGAGAGAGAGAGAGACTAGTAGGTGTCTAAAAAGTGAAGGAAGGAGGATACAAAGAATGAGGACAGGGAAAAGGAGCGTTGTCTAAATCTGGGAGATTGTTGGCCAGAGGAGTAGAGGTTTCAAGGATGAGATACTAGTATTCTGAAGTATTCAGAATTTACTGGGTGAAAAGAAATGAGCAACAGAAGACAGGCAGAGCCTGAGGCTGGAGGAAAAATCTGGATCCAGATAAAAAGGCTCTGGTTGCCCTAACCGGTTTGGCTCAGTGGATAGAGTGTCGGCCTGTGGACTGAAGGGTCCTAGGTTCGATTCCTGTCAAGGGCATGTACCTTGGTTGTGGGCACATCCCCAGTAGGGGCTGTGCAAGAGGCAGCTGATCGATGTTTCTCTCTCATCGATGTTTCTAACTCTCTATCCTCTCCCTTCCTCTCTGTAAAAAATCAATAAAATATATTTTTTTAAATAAATAAATAAATAAAAAGGCTCTGGTTGAAGAGAAAACCTGAGTGAGATTGCTGAAGCACAATCCATGGTGGCTTGGCTTGACAGAAAAACCTTGCCTGGATTAAAGGTGGAGAGGAAGAAGCTGAGCTCCTGGTAAAAATGAGGGCTGGGCCTGACCAGTGTGGCTCAGTGGTTGAGTGTCAACCCAGGAACCAAGAGGTCGAGGTTCCATTCCAGTCAGGGCACATACCTGGGTTTCAGGCTCCATCTCCAGTAGGGGGTGTGCAGGAGGAAGCTGGTCAATGATTCTCTCTCATCATTGATGTTTCTATCCCTCTCTCTCTCTGAAATCAATTAAAAAACAACAACAACAAAAAAAACACGAGTGCTGGGGCCGCTTCTCCCTTACCTGCATCTGGCGGCAGGTAGAAGACGAAGATGGCCAGGAGAGTGATGAGGATGCATGGGGCAATGACATTGACCAGGTAGAAGAGAGGTTTCCGGCGAATGATGAGGTAGAAGGTGACTTCTTGATGCTGTCCCTCTCCCACTCCCCTGGGATCCACTGGAGGCTGGATCAGCCGAGAAGGCTTGTGGATAATCTCCCATTGGCCGTTCTCTTGGTGAAGGGGAAGAAGAAAGGGAGAAGGGGACACAGATGTGGGGCCTGGTCCTTGCTGGTGCCGGTTGCTCTACCACATTCTAGAGCAGAGGAGGCTGATGCGATAAGGGGTTAGCTGTGAACACTAGACTGGACAGCCCATCACTAATAAACTGAAATAAGTCTCAATTTCCATATTTGCACAGTGTAGCTAGTCATAGCTATCTTGCCGACACCGCAGGTTTGTATTGGCATTGCTGATGGAGTATATTTATCAGCCTGTTAGAAACCGGAAGCCATAACAGCCATAGATGTGGGATCCAGGCCCACTCACCAATGAAGGTCCCTTCATGAATGTCCACTTCCTGCCGTTCCTGCCCATCCAGGCCCACACCAGTGTGCAGGCTGACCTCTGAGCTGTCATAGCTATAGGAACGAAACACCATGGTGCAGTTCTGCCAGTCAAAGGGAAAGTAGGTGACCTGAATGGAAGGAGGAGTCACTAGAGCTGGCAGAGAACTGGTCAGGGCTGGGGGAGTTAGGGTGATCACAGGGCAGACAGGGGTCATAGAATATGGAGCACCAGGAAGATGAGGGCCACCAGGAGCGGTCACAGGGAAGCGGGGGTCACAAAGGAATTGGAAGGTTATTGGGGGGGGGCAGGGGCAATGGAGGGGAGTTACTGAGGAAGACTGGAAGTCAATGAAAGTGAGCAATGAAACAATGGAAAATCAGGAGGCTAAGAGAGATGTGAGGGTCACGAGGGGTAATGGAGGAGGGAGGGGTGGGAGTCAGGCTATCTGAGAGAGGGAGGGTTTCTACGAGCGCCTGGAGTTCCCCGGGTGGGGCCCAGAGACCTGGATGCTGCAGCTACTGCGATAGTTGCCAGGGGGCTGCCAGCGCACGGAGCCATCGGAGGCTACCACGACGTTAATGTCCAGCGCGACGTCAAAATTGCCGTCATTGCTGCGGGGAAGGCATCTGCTCAGGTGGGGACCAGGCCCAGAGCCTCGCCCACCCACCACCCACCCCCCAACCCCTGTCCTGGAAAGACCCTACTTGTTCAGTAGCACCACATCTGGGAGCCACACGGATCCAGCCGTGATGCGGAGTAAATCGATGCCTTCGTACTCGGCGGGGTCCCAGCTCAGCCTGTAGTCATTCCACTCCTAGGAAAGCAGAGGCCGAGGGGGGCTGTCAGGGGCTGGAGGCTGGGGGGAACCTGGGAAGGTCCGAGGGAAGCGCGCAGTGAGCGCGAGGGTGGGTGAGATTCCGGAGGCCAGGAGTTCTGGTTCCGGCTCCCCCTGCACTGGCTCGGACTCCAGCAGCTGATTCCCCTTCCCTCGCAACGGGTCCCAATTTTTTAGTCCGTAACAACGAAGACGTCGCACTAGCTGTCCTCTAAAACAGTGGTTTCCAAACTGCAGTTCGAGACCCGTTCGTGGGTCAGGAATCAAATTAGGGGCCCCCAAATAGTTCAAAAAAATTAGAATGAAAAATGCACGAAGTACAACTCCCGCAGTAAAGATGGCATTGTTTCCCGAAGCTTCTGTTTCAGTTTGTTTGTTTTTAATATATTTTATTGATTTTTAATAAAGAGGAAGGGAGAGGGATAGAGAGTTAGAAACATTGATGGGAGAGAAACATCGATCAGCTGCCTCCTGCACGCCCCCTACTGGGCATGTGCCCGCAACCAAGGTACATGCCCCTGACCGGAATCGAACCTGGGACCCTTCAGTCCGCAGGCCGACGCTCTATCCACTGAGCCAAACCGGTTAGGGCTGTTTCAGTTTTAAATGTGTTTTTTTGTTTTCTGTTTTAGTTCATAATGAAAAAATTATTTTTGACTGGGCCGGACATTCGAGGACATTTGTAAAGGCAGCGGGACACCCTTTCCCACCCGGGGGGGTCTCCGTACCAGGTCTAAGTACACCTTTGTGCTCATCTCCTCATCCTTCTCGTTCTAGAAGGGAAAAGTTTAAAAGGTAGAGGTTATATAAGCGGAGATAAATGAGGGGGTTCGGCGGGTCCAGCTCTCCCTGGAAACTCCCCGCTTTTTCTGAGTCCCACCCGCTCGGGCCCAAGCCCCGCCCCTACCTCCGAAACTTCCTGCGGTCTCTGCTGTCAGTCAATTCCCCCGCAAGTCCCGCCCCAGGAGCCCCACCCGCAGCTCCAAAGTCCGACCCTGAATCTCCGCCCGCTGCTGATTGACGCGACCGGCACCAAGCTCCGCCCAGCCCGTGACCCCGCCTCAAGGCCCGCCTTCCAGTCCGTCCATCAGCCCCGGTTCCACTCCAAGATCCGTCCGCAGGCGGGTTCATCCCCGCACCCGGCTCCACCCCCGGCCTGTCCAGCAGTCACGCCGATGTCCACCCAGGCTCTGCTAGTGACCGGTCCATCTCTCAGCCTCGTCCCGCCCCCGTCGTCCCTCCGTCCACGCCCCCAGCCCGCGGGCCAGCCTGACCTCCACCGCCCGCGCGTCCTCACCAGGCTGATGAGCTGCGCCAGTCGGAGACCAATGCTGACCCTGACGCGGTCTCCGACCTCGCGCGCTGGCCGCACCGAGCTGTCATAGCCCGAGAAAAGTTTCTCGCGGAGCCGGCCTTCTGCCTCCGAGCCGCGGGCGCCTGGAGGAGGGCACTCAGTGAAGCAGGGTGCCCGGCCATGACCGCTGGCCCCGTCACTGTCCCTCTGAAGCCCAGACTTACCCGGGGCGAACGGCGCCCCCAGCAGCAGCGGCAGCAGCAGCGCTCCTAGGGTCATAGCCCGGCCGCGTCCAGTGAGTTCGCTCAGTGAGCCACCGGGATGGCCAGGGCAGGGGAAGTGACGAGGCGCCCAAGAATGTGCACCTGTTGTTGGGGGGCAGCCGCCAGCCCACCCGCCCCGCCCCTGGGACTTGATCCCGCCCCGAACAACTGCCAGTGCCCGCCACCCACGGATAACAGACAACACGTCCGTTGTATAAATCTTCTTTATGTGAGAATGCAGGGAGTGGACCCTGGCGCCCCGGGAGCAGAGCCAGGACACGGTGGGGCCCGGGCGGTGTCTATGTGGGGGGAGGGAAGCATCAACCCCTCTAGCCCTCCCTTTAGGCCTCCCCAGTCTCCCCTGCCCAGGTCTGAGGCTGCCCAGAGCCCACCTCCTAGTTCACTAGTAGGTTCCTGATCTTTTCCAGGCCTGCCCCTAGCTCTCCGTGGTTTTTTGTTTTTTCAGAAGAATCTAGTCAGGCCCTTGTTAGGTACCTAACACACAGCTGAGGTTATAAGCTGTAAAGTAAAGCAAGTTCTATTCAGGTAGAAGCTCTGGGGTTATATGAGTTCTGGAACCCAAGAGAGGCCCTCACCCTCCTTGTCCTGACTTAGGGGAGAGTGGTGGGACTTATTGCTGAATTGGGGTATCTTCACTGGGATGGTCAAGTCTATATCATGTTTTTTATTATTATTGGGTGACACTGGTTAACAAAATTATACAGGTTTCAGGTGCACAATTCTACAACACATCATCTGTATACTGTAAGGTCTATGTCATATTCTTTTTATTCTAGACCCATTTCCTAAAGACCTCAGCTTTAGAGGGGATCTGGAAGGAATTCTTGCTGAGGTAGCTGTGTTCCTGTCCCCCAAACCCAGACACAGGTCCAATTAAGTCATGATTTTGACCCCTTCCCCATCCTAGCTCCCCCACAATGAGCCATGGATTCCTTCTAAAACTCCTCAGCCCTTCTACAGATTTATTTCCCTGGCCCCAGCTGGATTAAACTGCATGTAAAAATAAGGTTAGCATTCTCTAGGAGGAAGAGTATGATTTATAGAAAATTATCTAAGTAAAACAAGAAGTAGTTATTAATTCATCCAGGACTTAATTCTTTTTGAATAATAGCTGGGTCCTTCCCAGAACTCATTCTTAATAGGTATCACTAGAGAAGTTGGGAGGATGGGTCTAGATTCTAGAGCAATAATATGGCTATATAGGCCCCAGTTCCATCCTGGAGGGAAGGGTGGAGAGTCGTGGTCTATATTCTAGAGCTGAGGTTCAGAAGGAAGTATGGCTCCATATGTGTCTAGAACACCATGCTCTAGTATTGGGTATCTCTGGGATAAAAAAAGTTAAACCTGTAGTAATCTGAGACTGGCCCCAATTCAGGCCAAGGCCAAGAGCTGGACAGGGCTCAAATCCAGCCTCTCTCTGCTTGGAAACCCGGGGTCTGTCTGGGTTGAGGAAGCCTGGTGGATCCAGCACAGAGCCTTAGTGCAGAAATGGCCCTGGCTGAGGTGCCTGGTGTTGCAGAACCTGTTCAGAACAAGGCAGAAGGTGGAGTAGGGAAAGGACACTAACCCTGAGCTCCAGTAGATCTATAAATCTATGGCTCAGAGGCCATGAAAAGGGCTCCAGGAACTGGCTGAGCCTGGGGAGGGGAGTATTTGAGTCCTGTTCTCTGTTTGGAACCCCGCAGTGCCATCTTAGGAAAAGGCTTTGTGCGGGGCGGGGGGGGGGCGGGGGGTATAAGTGTGGAAGGAAAGAAGTGATCAGCCAGGACCATTTTCAAACATTCACCTCTAAGATCCAAGCATCTAAGGGTTTCAGCAGTTCCTAGGCTCCCTCAGGGTAGAGCACCTGGTGGGACCTGGCTGCTCAGGGCATGAGTATGGCCGCTGGGGTGAGAGCAGGTCCAGGAGCAGGGCTGGGAGACAGGCTGTGGCGGTGGCTAGACCGGTGCAAGTGCAGGAGTGTCCAGTCCAGGGTCTACATTTCAGGGGGCAGGGGGACTGGAAGGAGAAGTCTCGGGGACACTGTGGAGAGAAGGCTCCCGGTACATGGCCACTGTGAAGGGGAGAGAGAGGAGCAGAAAGGAGAGTTAGGCACAGAGAAACCTAGGCAGAATCAGAGCTCTGAAAGGGCTCCCTTCCCCTATATTCATCCTCTGAGAACCCCAACCCCATAGGAGGAGAACTCCCGAAAGGCCAAAGTCTTCCTGGCTTGGTCCTCCTCACACTTGTAGCCCCTGAGATGCGTGTCACTAAATGTCCATGTCAAGGTCAATACCCTTCCACGTGGTCCCCATTTTCTCCAGTCCATACTCACCCTCCAGGAGCTTGGGCACAAAGTGGGCAGCTGCCTTGGTCTTCTTGACTCGATTTCCCTTCATGACTCGGCCCTCTTTGTCCAAGCCTAGGTACCAGGCCCGGCCAGAACGGCACTGACGGTAGAGAGCAGAGGCGTACAGGACATAGTAATTCTCAAAGACACACTCCTTAAAGCGACACTCAGCTGTGAAATGTTGCTGAGGAGACAAAGACCCAGGAAGGCACACACAGACAAAGAGACAAAGAGACACATCACTGGACAGAAGGGAGCCCTGGGAAGAACAAGCCAAAATATAATCCATACATTTCAGGCTGGGAGGGCCAACTTCTGATCCATGTGGGAACTGGGAGGAAGAAAGGACAAGGAAGCATCTGGTAGGCCCCTGAGGGTGAGGAACTAGACCAGTGGTTCTCTACCTTCCTAATGCCGCGACCCTTTAATACAGTTCCTCATGTTGTGGTGACCCCCAATTTCATTGTTACAAATTGAACATAATTAAAGCATAGTGATGAATCACAAAAACAATATGTAATTATATATGCGTTTTCCGATGGTCTTAGGCGACCCCTGTGAAAGGGTCGTTCGAACCCCAAAGGGGTCGCGACCCACAGGTTGAGAACCGCTGAACTAGACTCTCCACTCTATTCCCAGCCTCTGACCACGCCCTATCCTGAATGACTCTGGGGCAGTGAGTGATAATGAAGCCTGGAAGGGGTAGGATGAGAAATTGGGGCCCTGAAAGGCCGAAGGCGTTGGACAGTCAAGAAGCCTGGGGGTATCTGGAGGGCAGTAATACAGGACACCAGCAAGCGCTGGCGTGGGAGGGAGTCCTGAACCGTAAAATAGCTGTAGTCGAGAAAGGTGTAGCCGGGGAATCTGCAAACCCCGAGCCACTCAGCCTCGTTGTCTCACCGAGCTGTAGAGCAGCCCCTCAGCATTCATGGCCATGTAGTGACCCAGCTTGGCACTCTGGATGGTAACCACACGGAGCCCCACGGGGATCAGATTAAAGTGGGCTGGGGATGGAGAAAGGGGGCATCAGTACCCCAGGCCTTGCACCCCCATCTGAGCTCCCCCCCCATCCTAGCTTCACTTCCTCCCTGGGGAGTCAAAGAGGCAGATTGAAAACAACAGAAACTCGAGCAGGCATGGGATTGCCCTAGTCTCCTAGCCCCACTATCCCCCTTCCCACCCAGGGGCCGGCTTCCCCTCTCACTGAAAGAGCTGGTGTCCTCTGGGGTTCCCTGGATGCTCCCGTCGGGATTTGCCTGGAGGTAGAAACCCTGGCGGCAGAACAGTTTGGTGACGATGCCTTTAAGTTGAGGCTCTAGAGAAAGACACATTAATCTTTAAAAATGACATCTCTGTTCCCAAAAACATTCCTACACTTGGTGGGATCAGAGGGGGGGAAAGAAGGGAGAGTGGAGGGGAGGAATAGAGTACTAGGGCCCCGACTTTCTGACCCTCCAGGAAAGCTCTCTCCCCCCTCTCCTGGATTCCTGAGGAGGCTGAGGTGTGGGTGCCTCCTGCTTCCTCTAACCACAGGCTTTCAGTGTCATGTATTGAAATTTATTGAAATGGATTAATTCCTACTCCACAGCTCAACCAGAATAGGGGTGGAGGAAGAGAGGAGGAAGGGCAGAGGTACATCAAAAAGCAGAGGGTGACAGGCAGGGCTGCTGAAGTGACATTGTGTTTGCGAATGTGGGGGGCCGCAAGGTGACCACAGGGTAGGGGCGCCCCCTCGAGAGTGGGGGTGGGTCTGGGCCTGACGCTGACTCAGCACCTGCTGCTGCTGCTGCTCCCTTGGCACGGGCCTCGCCTTGGCCCAGCGCCGGCCAGTCTGACACTGACCCAC
>NW_005871738.1:164006-165252 GCF_000147115.1 Myotis lucifugus | reverse complement strand
TTCCTGGGAGCCTCCCCCAGTCGGGCTCCATTCCCCAGAGCCCCTCATCTCGACCTCCCGGGCAGAGAGACCCCCGTCCCGGACACCCCGCCCCAGCCACTCACCGGGGCCGCGGTCCAGCCGCGCGGGCCGCCCCCCGCACAGTCGCACCTTGGACAGCAGGATGAGGAGCTGCTTCTGGCAAAGGGACTTGGTGCCGCGGGGACACACGCGCCGCTGCGCCGACACCGGCCGGCTGCCCCCGGGCTCGCGGACCTCCCGCTTCTGCCGGATCAGGCTACTGGCCAGGGCCCCCATGGCGCCCCGGGAGGAGACACCCCCAAACCAGCAGGCGCTGGGAGCGCGCTGGGCTCCCCCAGAGAAGCCCGCTCACCACGGCATGCTCTTGACGCTCTTTCCCGACTCACCGCCCCACCCACCGGACCTTAGGGACAAGCCTCAGCACCCCCCCCCCCCAAAGCGTCAGCTCTCACCCTCGGGCCCCCTTGCTAGCTCCACTGGATCCAGCAGCCTATGTACCCCTCAGGCAACCCCACCCTGGACTTTTGCCCCCTCCCCTGCTCCCCAGTATCTCTGTCCCCACTTACCCTATCCCAAAGTCATAACCCTCAACATTTCCAATATGTGGTTCCAGCATCCCCAGGCATCTTTTCACCCTATTTCAGGGCCCCTGAACTCCTGCCAAATCCACTTTTATAGTCTAAAGGATGTGGATCCTTAGCGTTGGGAATATTAGCTCACCCCACCCCTGCTGGGGCCCTGCCAGTGTCAGGGAAGAACCCAACTTTGCCACCCTCGAAGTGAAGAGGATCTCCCACTTTTCCCCACTGAAATCCCCCCAAACTATGTCTTGGAATATCCAGGCTGTTCCTGTTCAGCGAGAAGGGGTTATCAGACTCCGTCTCTAGACAATACCTTTTTTTTTTCTCACCAAGTCACCCCCATTTCTAGTGGCTCAGGGTTCAAATTGCTGAGCCCATGTTACCTTCCACTATTTTTGAAGTCACCTCCAAATCCACCCTTCCTGGTGGATACACCAGGTAGGTGTCTGGGGGGGGCCCTCTGTCAACCTGGGAAATAAGGAGCATCCGTTTTGGTGGGGGAGGGTTTTTTTTTTTCTCTGGCGCCCCTTAATTTCCTCAGAAACAGCTGGTGCTGGTTAGATCCCACACCCTCCATTCCAACCAGCCCCCGCAAAGAGGGCGCCCATGTCACAAGTTCCCAATGGTAACAGGCCCCCTAAAAT